>NC_056739.1:1558709578-1559004578 GCF_019279795.1 Protopterus annectens | reverse complement strand
TTAATATTTAAGCAGTTATCTATAAGATTTGTACAGAAAAATCTAGTTGGCAATTTTTCTATTACTTTTTCCTGTCAGAACAACTTATTGCTTCATTGCTATAATGAGTCACTTGAAAGGAACTATACAAGAATCTATAGTGAAAAAAGAATTGCAGTCTATACTAACCAGTATCCAGGATCTTGCACCAAAAACAGATAAACTGGAGATGAAAATGGACAATATTAAAAAAGAAAAGAAGCACGTGGAGCTATTAAATGAGGTGATTAAGCAAGAGTCACAGCAAATAACAACAACTGAAGAAGCAGTAAATGACACAGATGGGAGAGTGGCTGAAAATGAGAACCGCATTGAATTTATTCTCAAACAGAATTCTAACCTGATAGAAAAAAACAGAAGATCCTGAAAGTAGGTCAAGAAGAAATAACATAAGAATCTACGGAATACCAGAGAAGGAAGAAGGAGAAAACAGAAGATCCTGAAAGTAGGTCAAGAAGAAATAACATAAGAATCTACGGAATACCAGAGAAGGAAGAAGGAGACAACATGATTTTCTTTTTAAATAACTGGCTTCCTAAGCCCCTAAACTTACATGAAGCTCTCTTATTTAGCATTGAGAGAGCACATAGACCTCTCTCACACATTTCACTAGAAAACAATCTACCTTCTCCTAGATCAATTATAGTTAAATTCATGTCAATTCAAGATAAAGACTTAGTCCTGAAATCAACCTGGGCTAATTCACCTATAAAAATAAGATCAAACTCAATAAGGTTTGATAATGACTATTCCACTTCTATTACAACTAAAATAAAGGTGCGTGTTCCCTTAATAAAAAACTTAAAGAAAGAAAACATCAAAGTACAGCTTGTATTCCCGGCTAAAATAAGGATTTTTTTTTATCTGAGGGACAATAGCATTCAACACCTTAAATGAAGCAGTGAAGTTTGTACAAAAGAAGAAACTTTTGGACAAGACTGAAGATATGGATTGGACACTGACAAGTTTAAAGAGACAAGTCACAAGAAATGGAAGGAATTAAAAAAAAAATAAGAAACCTAGAGACAAATGACTGAACTTATTTTGGACAAGTTGTAAGTTCTTAGTATACTCCTGTTCTCATTAACTTCTAAATAAGAGTATCATTTGAAACAAGGTAGAAGCTTTTTATTTGATCTTACAGATAATGTTTTAATACAAAGTTACTTATTCAATCTGATCTACACCTGGCTTACTGTTGAATAACAAAAGCCAGGAAGCTAGTTCTTCTGAGGTTAATAGCATTCATATTCAAATAACTGCTTAAAGTGTCTCATTACTCTATAGTTTCATTAAGTGGTATAACATACAAGTTGTATACTAATAAGTAAATATTAGATATTTAAAGAAGGACAAACTCTGTAACAATGATATTTTAATGCTGTGTGATATATCTAGTGTGAATTTGTGTGTGTGTGTGTGTGTGTGTGTGTGTGTGTGTGTGTGTGTGTGTGTGTGTGTGTGTGTGTTTCTCTCCTACTAAATATTTAGTTGCTTAAAAAAGTATATGGTTTATATAGAATGGTAAACCTACTTCCCTGAGTGATTCTGATGTTAAATGAAAGCTATATTATTTTTTCATGAAATGGCTTTACGGTTAACCTTTCATGTAAAAGTCCATTTAAAATGGCTTTCTGCACTGTATCAGCTCACCTGATGTGGTCATGAGCATTTTACAAGTTTAAAAGTGAATCAAAATGCTGTTTTTCCCCACTTGAACCATATCAAATGTTTTTCAAGCTTTGGAATGAGTCTCAAGTTACTGCTCACTAACAAAAGCCCTTCAATGACGTCATAGATTTGCTGTAGCTTCAGGAAAATCTCTTTGACCTTTAAACATCCTATGAAACAGGAAATACTTTCACAAGGTTTCAGAGGTAGAGAAGACTAAATTAAACATGGTGAACATTAAATAAAAGTTTTAATGTTAATAAGTTAAAAAAATTATTACGTCTAATTCTTTAGTTTTTTTAGTAAAGAATGAGATAAATGTATATTTGACAGCATGAGAATGCATGTTTGACTATATTTGAACTACACTGACTTTGCTGTACGTATTGTCTTGTCAGGTAAGATTTGGTGTCTTATATATGCTTCACATCATTAAAATGAGTTATACAATTTTAAAAATAGTAAGTAAATGAAACTGTTAAAATATGTATAGTAATTAATGGATACAGTAAAAGGAAACAGAGCTGCAGAGTGATACATTTTTGTATAAACTGAAATTATACAGTGATATGCGAGTTATATAACATAGCAATAACCCAGGCCTGGGTGTGGGTAATGCTGGATTTGCCCACGGTTGGTGTGGTCTGGTCACGCAGTAAGCCGAGTGGCCAAACAAAGCCAACCGTGGGTAAATCCAGCATTACCCACACCCAGAAGTGGTTATTGTTATATCTAATGACATTATTTAAGAAAAAAAATAATTACTTTTCTTAAATAATGGCATTGTATAATGCCTCCTTGCTGCCCTTCCACAGCTGTCTGGTATTCTGCGGCAGTTCTGATGTACTGCACATGCGCATGCCTAAGCAGTACATCAGAGCTGTGGGCAAAAGCAATGGAGAAAGCAAGATCTCCGTTGCTTTTTAAAAACTGTTTTGCTATGTTAAATGAGTTTTACATAGCGAGACAGCTTTAAAAAAAGCAACGGAGAATATCCGTTGCTTTTTTAAAGCTGTCTCGCTATGTTAAACCCATTTAACATAGCAAGACAGTTTTGAAAAAAAGCAACGGAGAAAGCAAGATCTCCGTTGCTTCTTAAAAACTGTTTTGCTATATTAAATGAGTTTAACATAGCGAGACAGCTTTAAAAAAAGCAACGGAGAATCTCCGTTGCTTTTTTAAAGCTGTCTCGCTATGTTAAACTCGTTTAACATAGCGAGACAGTGTGAAGCAACGGAGATCTTGCGTTCTCCGTTGCTGTAAAAAAAGTTATAGTAATGGAAAAAGTCCGGGCGACTGGACCTTTTTCCATTACTATAAGTCTGATTTACAAAGTGCATGCTGACCAATCAGCGTGCACGTTTTTGAATATTTAATTGGGGGGGGTCATTGTATAATGGACAATAATATATTGTTACATACTTATATTTGTGTTTATGGAGTACAGAAAATGTAGTTGGTAAGTGCTGCTTACTATTTATAACTTATACATAACAGAGAATAAAAATAACAGTGAAGTAGGCATATTAGTAGGCTAATACAGTCATATACTTGATATAATGAGATAAGACTATATATGCAAGTTCTGTTTATATTTCTTAATATAAAAAGTTAGAAGTATAGCTCATTTTCATTAATACTGATATTCTATTTACTTAAAGTGGATGTTTATGCTAATCTTATGTCCATAGATAAGTATTTGTATATATATTTATGACTGATCATTCTTTAGTGGCTACTTTGACTTACACACAAATTGATATATTACAGAGGATGATAAATAGCAGATTGGGCATATCTGAAATGTATAACACATATTCCTTTGGTGTCCAATTATGTCTTGCATGTACTGATTATAAAAAGATGATAAGTGCATTTTAATTTTAGTTCAAGCACAGTTAAATTTATGGTTATCAAGGTATGGTGTGGTCTGACTCATTAGTACTTTAATGTTTCAATTTGTGTTGATAGTATAAGAGGTCAGGATATAACAAGGATATGATATAATGTATTCTTAGTGTAATATGCTTATATTATTTGCTGAATTATCACATTATGGTTTTATATCATAAGAAATTCGATGTTTCCCATGATTTTGTTTGCAGGTACTGTGGGAATTACATAGTCCAAAGGAACAAAACCACAGAAAAGTACCATTAGATAAGACATCATGGTTTTGTGATGTCAAAAAAGACTATGTATTACTTACAAATGGTAATTCATGAACTGAAACTAATATGTTATATTTAATAAAAGTCCAAAAATTGTATGATTATCTGAAATGAGGTTTTGAAAATATAGTAATGCAAAGGAAATAAGCCTTTATGTTTCTTGCTAGTGGTACCAGAGATCCTAAAGGCATTATATAATTCAAATGTAAAAAAGTCATAAAATATGTTATAAGAAGGGCTTTAATAATAATATATTCTTATTTATATATTTGGTTTCTGTAAATATAGAATACTATTAACATTAGATACAAGAGTAATTTTGCAGTTTTAAGCACATTAAGCTACAGTGGATGTATATACAGAAGTAAAAGTTAATATGTTTGGACTAACTGAAAATAAGTGCATTTGAATATATAACTTTAAATTGAGGTTAGCATTCATTTAGAAATGGTAGCAATAAGATTGGGCTAGATAATTTAATGCAAAGCTAAAGAGGAGTTTGTATGACCACATCACCAAACTAGGAATGTGCAATTTCATGATAGGGGGTAGTTTTGTTCTTAGTATTAGTTATTTAGTTTTAATCATTAGGTTCTTGTCCATGTCGATGTATGTTATAAATAGAAATATTCTTATCTGTTTTATGTCTAAAGTCATACTAGTATACAAAGCTTTGTCTAGTATAAATGTCAGGTTATAAATGTATATGACTGAACATTAATGGCTTAAGTAACTCAGTAAAAAGACATGGTCTTTCGAAATACATGAAACTTCATAAGGTTGATATTGTACTTTTGAAAGAAGCACATTTGCTATCCAAAGGTGGAGACAGAATGTTCTTAAAAGATTATTCTATCTTTGTTGGGTTTCACTTTAAAAAAGGGGCACACTTATGTCATGGAAAAATTCAGTGAATATGCCAAAAGTGATCGATTCCTATTCAGATAAGAATGGGATGTTAAGTTTGGTAATAATAGAAATTGAAAAAATAAGTATTATATGTTAGATGACTCCTACTGTATCCCTGGAATTTCAGCATAAATCTCTTAAAAGTATTTAGAGATTTATACCTCTTTATCTTAAGGCTGAAGTAATTATAGCAGGTGATTTTAATTGTGTGCTATTGGAGAATGACACCACTGCTAATAGAAAGCTTAGATTATCATCAGTTGCAAAACATTTAATCACTTCATTTATATAATGAATTTGAGAAACCTCTATAATTTAAGACTATATCTCTTAATTATACACATTACTCTTTCAGATTTGGCACTCAAACCAATATAGACAAGTTTTTTTTGTCTCAAATGACTTATACTCTAAAACTGAAGTGTATTAATTACTTCCTGTTCACTGACTGACCATAGCACAACTGTTTTTAATCTCACATTACAGTCTAATTATCTAGCAATATGTAACAGACTTCCTTCATATACAATAAAAAGTTAAGGGTTTTAAAGACTGGTTTATTAATGAAATTAACACCTTCTTAGACTTTAACAACAATGGAGAAGTTACCCAAAATCATTATTTGGGGTTCTTTGAAAGCATATTTAAACAGTAACATTAACAACTGGTATACATGTAAAAGAAGAGAATGAGAGAGAGAACTAAAAAGAGTTACAAACTAAGATACTTTAAAATAAAAAACTAAACCAAATGATCAAACTAATAATTTAGAATTAAAAACCTTAAATCAAAAATATGTGGATATTCTTAGTAATAAGATTTCTATAAATCTAGAAAAAATAAAATTACAATCTTACACAGTAAATTCTAAAAATTTACACAAATTAGCTATTAGATTGAAGAAAATGAATAAATTAAATCAGATCAAGGAGATTTCATATAAATATAAAGCAAACATAAAATAGTTACTGATTTAGAGGATATATTGGAATGTTTTAGGGATCATTACAAACAAATGAATAATAATACTAATATGATAAATAGCAACAGTCGTGCAAGCTTTTTAAAATAAAACATTATCAATAAGATAACCAAACAACAAAGAAATAGTATTGATAAATCTTTTTGCTTAAGGACATTAAAGATCAAATTAAAAATATTACATAAAGCTCCAGGTTTGGATGGAATAATCCCTGAACTATACAAACTGGTGCCAAAAATATATTAAAGATTTTGCTGAAAGTATTTAATGTTAACTATACATAAAATGCACCCCCATCTTGGAGATTTTCACTTGTTTCACCAATACACCAAAAACAAGATAAAGATTTTAAATGTTATTCTTTGTACTGTCCTATTTCACTTCAAAATATAGATTATAAAATGTTTAGGTCAATAATGGCAACCAGACTAATATTTTGTATGAAATTATTAACAAAGATCAAACAGACTTTATATTAAGCAGAAAAGTGTATGATAACATCATTAGACTTAAACACTTTAATAGAGTTTGCTAAAAAAAGAACTTTCAATTATAAGTTTATATTTGGACAAAGCGTTTGATTCTGTAAACTGGAATTATTTGTTTAAAGTTCTTGAAGAATACAATTTTTTTGTAGAATTTATAAACTTAGTCAAGATGTTATATAATAACGCATCTGCATTTGTCAAAATAGGTTCTTTCCTATCTAAATCTTTTAGAATTTTAAAGGGTACAAAACAGGGATGTCCACTTTCTCCACTGATATTTGTAAATCACATCAAATAAAAATGTAATTTTTTTTTCAATCGAGAATTACTCCTCTAAAATACAATTATTTGCAGATGATATATTACTAACTATTGGCAGTACTGATTCATCATTACAACATATAATCAAAGCCATGGAATGCTTTGAAGATATTTCTCGATTTTAATTCAGTCATAACAAAACCAATGCGCTGTTAATTAACAAAGATATAAAATCAGACCTAAAAAGTATAGTAATTTTAAATGAGATAAGAAACAAATTAAATAGTTGGGAGTTCCTATAACTTCGAGTGGTAAAGAACTAATATTAGTTAACTATATAGACATAACTAATAAGATTATACAACTAATTTCTAGTTGGAATAAACTATTTTTTTTGCATGATTTTGTTTGCAGGTACTGTGGGAATTACATAGTCCAAAGGAACAAAACCACAGAAAAGTACCATTAGATAAGACATCATGGTTTTGTGATGTCAAAAAAGACTATGTATTACTTACAAATGGTAATTCATGAACTGAAACTAATATGTTATATTTAATAAAAGTCCAAAAATTGTATGATTATCTGAAATGAGGTTTTGAAAATATAGTAATGCAAAGGAAATAAGCCTATATGTTTCTTGCTAGTGGTACCAGAGATCCTAAAGGCATTATATAATTCATATGTATAAAAGTCATAAAATATATTATAAGAAGGGCTTTAATAATAATATATTCTTATTTATACATTTGGTTTCTGTAAATATAGAATAATATTAACGTTATATACAAGATTAATTTTGCAGTTTTAAGCACATTAAGCTGCAGTGGATGTATATACAGAAGTAAAGTTAATATGTTTGGACTAACTGAAAATAAGTGCATTTGAATATATAACTTTAAATTGATGTTAGCATTCATTTAGAAATGGTAGCAATAAGATTAGGCTTGATAATTTAATGCAAAGCTAAAGAGGAGTTTGTATGATCACATCACCAAACTAGGAATGTGCAATTTCATGATAGGGAGTAGTTTTGTTCTTCGTATTAGTTATTTAGTTTTAATCATTAGGTTCTTGTCCATGTCAATGTATGTTATAAATAGAAATATTCTTATCTGTTTTATGTCTAAAGTCATACTAGTATACAAAGCTTTGTCTAGTATAAATGGTAGGTTATAAATGTATATGACTGAACATTAATGGTTTAAGTAACTCAGTAAGAAGACGTGGTCTTTTGAAATACATGAAACTTCATAAGGTTGATATTGTATTTTTGCAAGAAGCACATTTGCTATCCAAAGGTGGAGACAGAATGTTCTTAAAAGATTATTCTATCTTTGTCGGGTTTCACTTTAGAAAAGGGGCACACTTATGTTATGGAAAAATTGAGTGAATATGCCAAAAGTGATCGATTCCTATTCAGATAAGAATGGGCTGTTAAGTTTGGTAATAATAGAAATTGAAAAAATAAGTATTATATGTTAGATGACTCCTACTGTATCCCTGGAATTTCAGCATAAATCTCTAAAAAGTATTTAGAGATTTATACCTCTTTATCTTAAGGTTGAAGTAATTATAGCAGGTGATTTTAATTGTGTGCTATTGGAGAATGACACCACTGCTAATAGAAAGCTTAGATTATCATCAGTTGCAAAACATTTAATCACTTCATTTATATAATGAATTTGAGAAACCTCTATAATTTAAGACTATATCTCTTAATTATACACATTACTCTTTCAGATTTGGCACTCAAACCAATATAGACAAGTTTTTTTTGTCTCAAATGACTTATACTCTAAAACTGAAGTGTATTAATTACTTCCTGTTCACTGACTGACCATAGCACAACTGTTTTTAATCTCACATTACAGTCTAATTATCTAGCAATATGTAACAGACTTCCTTCATATACAATAAAAAGTTAAGGGTTTTAAAGACTGGTTTATTAATGAAATTAACACCTTCTTAGACTTTAACAACAATGGAGAAGTTACCCAAAATCATTATTTGGGGTTCTTTGAAAGCATATTTAAACAGTAACATTAACAACTGGTATACATGTAAAAGAAGAGAATGAGAGAGAGAACTAAAAGAGTTACAAACTAAGATACTTTAAAATAAAAACTAAACCAAATGATCAAACTAATAATTTAGAATTAAAACCTTAAATCAAAAATATGTGGATATTCTTAGTAATAAGATTTCTATAAATCTAGAAAAATAAAATTACAATCTTACACAGTAAATTCTAAAATTTACACAAATTAGCTATTAGATTGAAGAAAATGAATAAATTAAATCAGATCAAGGAGATTTCATATAAATATGAAGCAAACATAAAATAGTTACTGATTTAGAGGATATATTGGAATGTTTTAGGGATCATTACAAACAAATGAATAATAATACTAATATGATAAATAGCAACAGTCGTGCAAGCTTTTTAAAATAAAACATTATCAATAAGATAACCAAACAACAAAGAAATAGTATTGATAAATCTTTTTGCTTAAGGACATTAAAGATCAAATTAAAAATATTACATAAAGCTCCAGGTTTGGATGGAATAATCCCTGAACTATACAAACTGGTGCCAAAAATATATTAAAGATTTTGCTGAAAGTATTTAATGTTAACTATACATAAAATGCACCCCCATCTTGGAGATTTTCACTTGTTTCACCAATACACCAAAAACAAGATAAAGATTTTAAATGTTATTCTTTGTACTGTCCTATTTCACTTCAAAATACAGATTATAAAATGTTTAGGTCAATAATGGCAACCAGACTAATATTTTGTATGAAATTATTAACAAAGATCAAACAGACTTTATATTAAGCAGAAAAGTGTATGATAACATCATTAGACTTAAACACTTTAATAGAGTTTGCTAAAAAGAACTTTCAATTATAAGTTTATATTTGGACAAAGCGTTTGATTCTGTAAACTGGAATTATTTGTTTAAAGTTCTTGAAGAATACAATTTTTTTGTAGAATTTATAAACTTAGTCAAGATGTTATATAATAACGCATCTGCATTTGTCAAAATAGGTTCTTTCCTATCTAAATCTTTTAGAATTTTAAAGGGTACAAAACAGGGATGTCCACTTTCTCCACTGATATTTGTAAATCACATCAAATAAAAATGTAATTTTTTTTTCAATCGAGAATTACTCCTCTAAAATACAATTATTTGCAGATGATATATTACTAACTATTGGCAGTACTGATTCATCATTACAACATATAATCAAAGCCATGGAATGCTTTGAAGATATTTCTCGATTTTAATTCAGTCATAACAAAACCAATGCGCTGTTAATTAACAAAGATATAAAATCAGACCTAAAAAGTATAGTAATTTTAAATGAGATAAGAAACAAATTAAATAGTTGGGAGTTCCTATAACTTCGAGTGGTAAAGAACTAATATTAGTTAACTATATAGACATAACTAATAAGGTTATACAACTAATTTCTAGTTGGAATAAACTATTTTTTTTTTACTATGGAAGATAGGGTTATGCTAATAAAAATTATAATATTACCAAAAATGTTGTTTTATATTCAGTCTTTGATCATATCCTCAAACAAATTAAAAAAAAATAAAGTCTATATTACTTAATTTTTTATGATTACTTAACATAGGATTATGATTACCTAATAAACATAGGATTTCATTAGAATGACATATGAAAAGTTGGGAAGATGGTCATATTAGCTTCCCTAATTTTGATTTGCACTTAAAAGCAGCAAGTATTCAAATTATAGCACCATGGTTAAATAAACCAATATGATTCTAAGTGGAATTTAATTCAAGAAAAAATGTTGTTAAGTAACAATAAATTAGTGGCTGATCTGCAAGCACAAACTGATTACAATAAATTATCAAAAGATTATTGTCCGAGTAGTGAAAATAAATGCTTCGCTATCCCATTGATTAATTATATGTTATAAACGGGTGTACTTTCCTACAACGAAAATTCACTTTTTCGAAATGGGAAAGTACATCCCCACTTAAGCAAAAGTGCACTTTAACGAAAGTGCACTTTCGCTTAAGCTCACTAGACTGAACCTACCACACCACAATGGAGGACATTGAAAATTGGGCTATGTCCTTCAGTGTGGTGCAATAGTTACAGACCTTAGGGTTAGGGCACGGTTCAAGGTAAGGGGATAACCCTACTAACTATCCCCTTACCCTAAACCATGCCCTAACCCTAAGGTCTGTGACTATCACACCACAGTGGAGGACATAGCCTGATTTGGAATGTCTTTCACTGTCGTGCGATAGTCACGGACCTTAGGGTTAGGGCACGGGTCAAGGTAAGGGGATAGCCCTACTAACTATCCCCTTACTCTAACTCGTGCCCTAACCCTAAAGTCCGTGACTATTGCGCCACAGTAGAGGACATAGCATGATTTGGAATGTCTTCCACTGTCGTGCGGTAATCACGAACCTTAGGGTTAGGGTAAGGGGATAGCTAGTAGGGCTATCCCCTTACCATGACCCGTGCCCTAACCCTAGGATCCGTGACTGCTAGCCCATTAGGTCTACCGGGTTCGCAAAAGTGCACTTTCATGAAAGTGCACTTTCGCATTAGTGTGGGTGTATTTTTCAAGTTCGAAGTAGTGAACTTTCGCTCTTCAAAAGTACACCTGTTATCAACATCTAGAAGATATCTAAATAATAATTATAAAATAATAGATCTTGCATTCTTATTATTTCCTGCAGTAATCACTAATGAATGTTTACCAACTCATAATCTAAGAAAAATTCTTGATTTTAAAGATAGCAGTTTAATATTTTGGCACCAGTTAATAAATGGTAATAAAATACATTCAGCTGAGTATTTATTAGCCAGATATAATTTATAACAGAATAACCGGTTGAGTCTGCAAAGTTGTAAAGATTTTGTAAATGATAAATTAAAACTGTCATTAGACTCTCTGGTAAAAAGTCCCAAACATTTTAGAAGTTGGATTTAACATCAATACTAATGTAGGTAAAAAGAGGTCATATATATCAACAATATACAGGATATTAAGAATGGATTGTTCCTTTGTAGAACTAAAATTTTGGGATTACTCAACAACAGTTAATAATGAAGGGTTTTCCGAAGCGAATAAAATATTATTACTTAAACTGATAAACAAAACATCTTCTTCACTGCACTGGAAGTTATTTACTTGGAAATATCTGCACAGATTTTTTTATAACTCCCCATAAGGCTGCAATAATAAACAAAATGCCAAGCATTAACTGCTGGAGATGTGAGGTAATGCAGAAGCAGACTGACTACATATGATACTATACTGTAAAATAATATCTCCGTTTTGGAAAGTTTAAATTGTTTTATAAGCATTGTGGTCAGATGAATGTATAATAACGAACTCATTAATATTGTTTAATGCTCCAATTCCAGAAGTTATTCCAAAAATACAAGAGTCTCTTTTACGGTCAATTTTACTGACTGCAAGGAAAGCTATTGCTTTAAATTAGAAACGTAAAAATACCATACTATTCTCTGAATTTATAAATTTAGCAAAAAGTGCATGCAAGAAAGAACTGTTAACCATGGGTTGGGAGGGTGGCCTAATGGTTAAGGTGTTTGCCTTACAAACGCAAGGTGCAGGGTTTGAGTCTCACAAGGGATAATTGGCTAGGCTTAAAATGGCTTGCAAGAGCAGTTAGCTTAGTACTAACCTATGAACCTATGAGAACACCTAACATCATGCATCAGTATAATGCATGGAAAAAATATGAGTGATTTACCTGAAAAATCCTAATGATATTTATATTAATTCTGAACAAAAACCTTAAGATGGATGACTGTAAATAGTTTCTATTTGTTATGTTTTAATAATATTTTTGTTTTGTTATATTGTGATTGTTGATAAAACTGTATAAAAATTATCAGGAACATTCCAGTGGTAATGGAATATCTGACAACTTTTGTGCTAATCCCAGGGATGTGAATGAACATAAACTGCTCTGAATGCTTGTTAAGACTCACATCATCTAATGGTATCTGAAGTTTCAGGGGTACTGATATTTGACAAGTCATCCACGTGCAATGAATTTGGCAATGTCTTACAGCTATCCCCATTATGGAATTCCATACCTTCTTCCCCATTTGTCTTTCATTATCAGTGATATCTGAGTAACTACTGCCTTTAGCCTGAGTGCTAGAACTTGACAGGGTCTCTGTGCTGTTGTGTCCTACTATGCAAAGATATCTCATTCCTCTTAAAGATGTACTTAAGCAAAGATGACAATACAAACACAGGCATATGTGCAGGAACAGTAGGTCAAATAACTTCTGAGACTGAATTGTTAAGACATGTAGAACTGGACTGGAAAATCTACAGGACTCTCTCTTGGGTGCAGCTTCTATCATATACATAAACTATATCACATGATGCTATGAATCACAATATTGTAAGAGAGTTTGTATCTCAAAATATCTACTCAGGAGCATGAGTAGCTAAGAATTTCTTCTAAACCATTTTCAGTTTTTGTCAAACAAAACTGTCACCCATTTACCTTTTTGGCAGTTAAAGGTAAAAACACATTTCTTCTCTCTCTCCCTCTTTTTATCTAGAAAGACAAGCATGTAAACATCTCTAAAGAATGACTGCTCGCAGTAATTTTCAAATGTCTACATTATATAACCTACAGTCAGTGAATCTCTAAGGAAGGTATGTCTACGGGAATGACGGACTGGCTCACAAGTTATCTTTGAGAAGGATAATAGTAACTTCTTGGAGTATGTGGCATGTGATACACAGCCAGAAAACTTGTCATCCACTGTATCAAGGAAGAAAATTATATGTATTGCAGTATGTTGCAGCCTTCAAAAGGAAAAAGTCCTTAATATTTCTTCAACTTGAGGTTTATCTACAGCTAAAATGAAAAGTTTGCCTTCTTGCAAAGAAAACAAGGGTTGTCAAAACAAAATAAGTACTTCTTCAAGGTCTTAATTCAGAACAAATCATTTAGAAAGTTTCCATCCTTATCCACTCCAAAAGATATTTCTAACTGCTCAAGAATGCAGTTCTGCAAGGCTTAACCAGTCCTCTTGGCTTCAGGGATGTCTTTCTGAACTCAGACTTTCAGGGACACTGCTTGACTTTCTTTGTCACTCTATGGAGACTTCTGGCTTTCTCTCTTCAACCAGAAGTCAGGAAATCTAACTATTTTAATAGGGTAATGGGCCTGAAATACCTCTTCCTGCATCAGATTTCCTTTACTTTCCTGCCTTAAACCTGTTTGTCTGCCTGCCTGTTATAGCATTAAAGACACAGAGCTCTTTCTGATCAGCAGCCACCATTATGCCACATTTGACATTATATGCGTGTGTGTGTGTGCGTGTGTGTGTGTGTGTGTGTGTGTGTGTGTGTGTGTGTGTGTGTGTGTGTGTGTGTGTGTGTGTGTGTGTGTCTCATATATACACACAGATACATATCTACATATAAATGGTTGACTTTTGGTATGTCACACTTTTTTGCCAAACAGAATGAAAGTCATCTTGTGTAGTCAAGAATCACATGGTCACACATATCAGATTTTATTTCTGTGCGAGACTACACTACACTGAGAATATAGATGTGTGTGTGTGTGTGTGTATATGTGTGTGTGTATGTATGTATGTGTGTGTGTGTGTGTGTGTGTGTGTGTGTATATATATATATATATATATATATATATATATATCTACACACACACACACACACACACCTTCCTCCTTAGGAAGCATAGCTGATGGGCGTATTAACAAAATAACTGTCATCACAGTAATATCCAGAAGTCTGTTTTACATGATATTCGGTCTCAGGGAAGTGCAATACCACTTTCTTACACAAAACTTTCCCCAGTACTGTAAACATACTACTGATATTTGTTGAGTGCTTGGAGAATGATAACAGAAGCCTCCAGTTAAGAAACTGTTACTGCTCAAATACAGTGAATACTAAAAGATCAAATAACAAATGACAGAAAGCAAACGACTGGAAGCAATTTGAATGAAATGTCATGCTTCCAACCACCGTTAGTAATATACAACCTTAAATTATGGAAAGAAATACTTATCTTCCACAAAAAACAAGTTACGTTCCTTTACAACAGGAATGAGATTACATTACTAAAGGGGGAACCGACTCCCATCTCACAAGGGGTATGGGCAGCCTTGTTCCCCAGCAAAAATATATATAAATAAGGGTAGTTTTATAAAACGTGAACTGTGGGGAACTTTCAGACTTTTAGTGTAAGCGTTTTCATTGATTTTATTAATTACATTTTCTCTTGCATTTAGTCTCAGGGGTACTGATATTTGACAATTTCATAAAAGAAATATGAAGCAGCTTTTACTGCACAGACTCCAGTAGTTGCTTACAAACAGAAAATGCAGTAACTAGTGCAATCAACACAAAATGCTATTCTAATTCTGCAATTCAGAAATGTTATTATAAATCTGTTGTAGTGGGTACAGAATTCATTTGCTCTGCCCCTAGATTCCACAGAGTACTGAAGATTACTCCTTAAAAAGGAACTCATCTTGGCAGCATGCTACAGGACTGCTTGACTGTATCTGTCTAAAGTGCAAGAATAGTATACAATGGCTAGTGTCACCTGTGGATGGTTACAGCACACAATAACATGCCATGATAATCTGTTGAATGACAATAAGTGTTAATGAAAATGGGATACACATTAAAAGCAACAAAATCAAAACACAACTGTAAGTTATACCCAATAATCTTATACTTACCGATATTGATTGCCCACCCTCGCTCGATCGCAAGCTTTCCTGCCTGAAAAATAAATATCCAGCAAACAATTAACAAAATAGGTACTCTGATGCCAAACCTTAAATGAATCTTAAAGCACTACAAAATATACCTGTATGATAAGTCTTTATTACACAGCCAATAAGATATCTGAAAATGTGTAATGTAGTGATATCGACAAACAGGATACACAAAAAGACCAGCAACCAACCATATCTTTGTTAAAAGCATTTTTACCTGTAAACATTTTTCCTCTTTTATTAATCTTATATAGAATGCCACCATGTGAAAGATATTACCTAGTCATTTTTTTTTTTTAATTTCTCCAAGCCTTTTGGGTTTCGAATACCATGACCCCACTCCTAAGTCAAAGTATGATTAAAGTTCATAAATTAGTATTGTTTCAATCTTTGATGTTAACTAGAAGTGCTCTTCGCAGTACCCGCAATGTGCCCGGTAATTGCTCCTTCTGCAATTCATACGGAGTTACATGTATAGGTAAAATATCCAAGTACGACTGTAAATTCTTTTTTTATAAGACCCGTTTGCTCCTGCTACTATTGTAACTGTCTGGATATCCTTCTTCCACATTGCCCTCGTTTCTGCCTGCATATCCTGTTATTTTATGACTTTGTGTCTCTCTATACGTAAGACACTGTAGTCACTAAGTGTAGCAATTTCAATGATCAATGCTACTTTTCTACTTTTGTCTTCTTTTCACTGACTACTATATCTGTTTTTCTCACATCTATTTTTTAGACTGTTGGTAATGGGTGATCCCATGTGATATAAACTTCATCATTTTCTATAATGCTTTGTGGCTCATGTTTCCAGTGTTTTTTCAGCTACTTCAATATTATAATGTTTGCACAATCCCCAATGCAACATTCTTGCCATATTACTATGCCTTTCAGTATACAGTCCTTCTGCCATTAGTATATCACTACCAGCAAAAAGATGTGCAACTTTTTCCAATTCTGTTTCACAAAACCTACATTTGTCTGTTTTCCCCCATATGCAATGTACTTTGTAAACCAACTTGGATGTAGTCCACTATCTTGGGCCGCCAATGCTACCTTTCGTCTTTTAGTTTAAATTCACTTCTCCTTAACCATGCCTGTGTTTGATCCTGATCCACATAAGGTTGTTCCAAGAGTTTTGCATACTTACAACTGTATTTATGGATTTTCCATATTTCTTGCCTTCTCTTTTGTTTCATGACATATTCAGTTGCTCCCTGATTTTTATCTACTTCTGGTTTGATTTTCATTCCCGCATGATGCCAATATGCTTCTGCTAAACTACACAGGGAAGTCACCTTAGACTTGTTCGCCTCATGTTTCAAAACTTTCAATATGTTTGGGTTTTGTGAGGTCAGCAGATATGTATGTAGTCACACAACTGCAGATCTATACATGTAATCAATTTCGAGGAGGCTCATACCTCCTTCAGAATGGGGAATATATAGTCTTGGTATGCCCTGATTTCTATAAATGATTTGATGAGCATGAAGCATCCTGCTCGTTTTCCTGTCCAACCTATCCAACACTTTTTGGGGCCAGTCAGTCACTCCAAAAGAGTAAGTTAGGACAGGAAGAGCAATTTGGTTTATAGCTTGAACTTTGTTCCTAGATGTCAACACTACTTTTTAGAATTACTTTTAGTCTTCTAAAATATTCCTAAGTTTTATTCACATTTGTTCATGTTTTATTGTTGATCCTTCAAATATTTATATACTCCCTCTTGCTCAAGTTCTTTTACATCACATTCCTGTACCAAACTAATGTTTTCTTGGTGCTGCAGCTTTTCTACTTTAAAGGTTGCTTTTGCACACCTATCAAGACCAAATGGCATCCATATATCATGTGAAAAAGTTTTGACCACTTGCAGTTGTGCTTTCAGTTCCTCATCTTATGAACTGTACAGTTTTAAATCATCTACAAAAAGAAGATGAGAAGTCTTTACACTTTGTTGTTTCAGGGAGCCAAATGTAGCCATGACTTGATCCAATATGTACACAACTTAATGGGTTCAGGGCAAGTCAAAAGAGCAGCAGTGACACAGGGTCACCCTGGAATATCCCCTTTGAATTTTTATCTCTGGAATAATAATTTGTCCTTTATCATGGCTTAACTGCAAAGTGGTTTGCCACTGTTTCATGGTCGTTGTAATATAATCAATCAGTATAGGGTACATCTTGCCTCACAGCAAGAGGTTCTCCAGTTCAATTCTCGGCTGGAGTGCCTTCTGTTCGGAATCTGCATGTCCTCCCTGCATTCTTGTGGGTTTCCTCCCACATTAGAAAGACATGCATCTGGAGCATTTCTTCCCGGGCCTCCGCTGAAAATGGACTTTGTTCCAAGTCAGACCTTCTTGGTAAACAAATGTTAAATAAATAAATAAAATCTTACACATTTTAAGCACTCTTTTTTCCATGAATGTGGGATACTGTCAAATAATTTTTTGTACTGTACCCATGCCATACTTAGATTCTTCCCCTTTTTACAGTTCTCCATTTTGACTTTATTTAACAAAAATGATCCTTTGGTTCTATATGACTTTCTCGTATTACCCTTTTGTTCTACTGCCATGGTTGAGTTTTTTTCTGAAGGACTATAAACTCTGTTAACATCAATTCCAGTGTATAGTTTATACGTTGTCAGAAAGCAAGTTATTGGTCTATAGTTTTTAGGATAACTTGCAGGTTCCTGCTTAAGTAGGAGTATTGTTTTCCTGTTGTTAACCAGGTTGGTGTCTGTTCGGGGTGTGCATATACATAGTTCTTACTCACGGCTAAATCTTCATGTAAAGATATTAATACTTTAAGCCAGAAGTTAGGTACTGCATTTGGGCCTGGGGTTTCTACTTAGCAGCTTTTCTTAACTTTGTTTCAATCTCTCTGCTACTATCCCATTTCATATCCTGTACATTTGAACTTATTATTTCTGTTACTTTTTCTATCCATTTAACATCTTTGTTATGTTCCACAGGATCTTCATAGATATTTCTCCAAAATGTACCTATTTCTTCTTTTTTTGGTGGTGTTTCAATTCCTTTTGCCTTGTTTCCCATCATATCTCTCAACCGTACCAAATTCCTCAGTAAATGCAAGTTTTGAGGGCGAAATATTGGGGTGCCACAAATTCCCGAGTGGCCCCTTTAATTTCTGAATTTCCCATTTTTTTTAAGTTTGTTTTTTGGTTTACGATGAATGTGTTTCTGACATCATCATGTGCAGGGTGTGATGATGTCAGTATTCAGTTGCCGAGCTGAGCCATTTGTTACTACTTAATTTTTAACTTTACCACTCTGCGGGTTTACGTTTTCTCAGGCAGTGCTCACTGGCTCCTCTAGGTAAGGCAAATGAAACGGACCATACCAGTCTTATGTTTCATTTTTCTCTGCATTGATACAAGTCTAGTTTCTTATGTGCTGTTAAAGACTGCTATTTTCATTTTTCTCGCTGTGTTGATTTGGTTTGGGACTGCTGCTCAACACAGACAAGAGAAGAGACATTAATGTGTAACAAGTATAGAGATGTAGCTGCATTGATTGATTTATGAGATGTTACTGCACTGATTTATTTTCTTAGACAAGTGGAGAGATGGTGTGTGTGTGTGTGTGTGTGTGTGTGTGTGTGTGTGTGTGTGTGTGTGTGTGTGTGTGTGTAAATTCCCCAGTTAGGTATAACTAGTGGTTAGGTTTACCCAGACTCAAACCCTGTACCTTAAGTACAAGAAGAAAGAGCCTAAATTCTCTACCCATACCACCAATTGTGATTCAAGGAGTTAAGTCCACAGTTCTCAACTGTCCAAAGTTTCATAGAATGTCTGGAATGTTTGGCTCATACTTTTGGTCTGTCCCTCTTAAAATTTGTGGTTTTCTGGCAAACCAGTGACAACTGAATTCACTAAATAATGAAGTTTCAATCTTTCTATCTTTCAGGAAACGCATGGTAACACAAAACATTTTATTCCAGCAACTTTCTAAGATTATACGAGCAATGTTTAAAATGTTTCCCTGATTTTGGGCCTTTGTCCCCTCCCCAATAAATTTTGGCTTTTTCCAGATTTCTTGTGCTGCAAAGTTCTTCAGGGGAGAGAAGTTTAGTGCTGCTTATGCCAAGTCTATTTGTGTTGTTAATAGCACAACAGGTAGTATACTTTCTTTTGATGCAGAAAGCTGTGGGTTCTACTTCCACAGTATGTAGATGGATTGCTAATATTGTACTGTGTTGTACTTTTAAATGGGGTGGAAGCTGCAGTCCTGAGAATGTCTTCTTTGGCGGAGATACCTAGTAACTATGAGCCTGTTATCAGTTTGCCATCCATTCCCTATTCCAATATTACTAGCTTATCATTTTTTTAGTGTAACATAGGCAATTTATTCTTCAAGGGCAACAGGCACTTTAATTTGCAAATGATCATTTTTAAAAAACAGCTAAAGGCAATGTTAGCTCAGGAGCCTAAATGTAAGCGTTTCAAAAGTAATGTTTTGTATGGATAGTTTTGCAATAAACTGCTTAAATATTTTCCATAGAAAATATTGTTTCATAATGATGATCTTTGTAGAAATTGTACGGAATGTATTCCTAATGTTAGCTAAATCCATATATTAGTACAGTTATTTGAATTCAATAAATTGCTACACTTTTCTGCTTTGAAAGAACTGATTGCATTTGGCAAAAAGCGCTCAGTCTGTAAATCTACCTATCTGCTGATTTCCTCTGTTTAAATCCATCTCATTTATTTTTCTGGCTCTAGAAGGCTTAAGCAGTTAATTTTATTTTTATAAAAGAAAGTTGTATTTTAATTTTGCAGTTTGCACAAGTTCAATCTTAGATACAAGTTCAAATATTAATTTACATAAAACACTATTATGTTTATTTTGTGTGTAATATTTTGTCGGTTCTTCAATTTGCGTTTAAAAGTTGGGATCCCACAAATTCCACCAGAGTGTGCGGTTACATACTTATGTACGCAAATTTTATGTTAATCAGTGTACAGATTTGTATTTTTTTCTCATGTGCCTTTGTCCAGATTTTTTATGATTTCAGGTTAAGAGGTATTTCTCAATTCCCTATAAAACATTTTTGGGGCCATCAATAAATTGCTTATTTTGTACTTTTCCTTTATACTTATCTGCATATCTTCTAAGTTTTTCTGCTTGAGCTGATATTTTAAGTTTATTATTTGTGACAGCTAACGATAGATCCTAATCTGTTCTGATACTGCGCATTGCTTTTATCAAGTCTATCTTTCTAAGTACTTTTGTTGATCTGTTCCCTCTTTTATACTCTTCTAAGAGTGACTCTTCATGTTTTAATTGCTTTATAGTTTTCTCTATTCGATACTTCCATGATGGCATTTGAATCCTCCCCTTCCTTTCTCTTACTACCCAGTGTTTTTGTGGTAAGATTTTATCTGTTATTAATTTAGCTGCTGAGTCTATCGCAAGCTTTCCTGGCTGAAAAAAAAACAAACATTCAGCAAACAATTAACAAAATAGGTACTCCAATATCAAATTTTACATGAATCTTAAAGCACTACAAAATACATGTATAAAGACTACAGTGCCAATAAGACATCTGAAAAAGTGAAATGTACTGATATCAACTAAGAGGATACACAAAAAGACCAGCAACCAACCACATCTTTGTTAAAAGCATTTTCACCTGTAAAGATTTTTTTCTCTATTACTAATCTTATATAGAAAAATCATCATTCCTGACAAGGAAAGACTGCACAAATGGATCTACTTTCAATAATGTGGGAGACATTACCTAGTCAGTTTGCTGTGAGACAAAGCACATGATGACAGAAAATAAGATTATCTAATCCTGGTATGAAGCAAAATCTTAACAGCTGTGCGATACAATCACTATAACAATGGACAGTTGATTTTCTTTCTGCCTTTTGGTAAATTTACCTTTTTGGATATGTCAGATCTACTGATAATTTCTATTGCAGAAGTTCCTTTAGTCTTGGTCTTTAGGGTTGCTGGTATATACCTGGCCTACTAGATGGCAACATAAAATTAACTATAAAAAGGACAGCTCTAAAGGCAAAAATAGATTTTGGAAGCCTAATTTGTACAATATAATCAACAACCCTGACAAACTAAAGGCACTATCTGGCCATTACCAGGCTTGAAGTTCCATCATTAAGTCCTAATAAATTCTTCCTTGGTCAGGCATCATGAACATAACCATTTCTGAAGAGCACAAGGCAGTAGGAAAATTAAACCATGCATTACCTCACTGCTCTTAGTCCTTTGGTTCAGTTTCTGGATTATGTGCCTTTCATACTGCCAAGTTTACATGTCCTCTCAGTGTCCATACTCATTTTTGCTTGGGTTACGGATTTAAATATCCTCAAAACATAAGCATAGGTGAAATGGAGATGGCTAAAGTACCCATAGACAGACAGACATACGCATATGCACATACACATGCTAGCGAGACAGAGAGAGAGAGAGAGTGTGTGTGTGTGTGTGTGTGTGTGTGTGTGTGTGTGTGTGTGTGTGTGTGTGTGTGTGTGTGTGTGTGTGTGTGTGTGTGTGTGTATGTGTGTGTGAGTGCACATGTATCTTGAGACAGCATGGCATTCCTTCTGGTTTCTGCCTTCCACTGCTTGAAAGGAATACGTTGCAACTCTTGAAAACCCTAAACTTGATAAAGCAAGATCGAAAAAAGTGGGTGGCTGGAACTATACATTAGAGAAATACTTACTGCTTTCAAAGGACTGACAGTAGTTAATAAGTCAATATTCCACTATACTGTAGTTTGTATCATAATGCAAAGGGACAAAGTCCTGACCATTATACGGATAGCTCAGGTTTCTGCAATGCTCTTGGCAATGACACAGCCAACTAAAGAGGAATGGAGAGAAAGCAACTAATGTCAGCTCATCAATACAGAAAAAGTTGCTGAAGTATTCCTGCAGGAGTAGCCTCCTGGAAAAGACCCCAAAATTGTGCTTGGAATTCAACAGGCTCTTGCTAAACTACTCCCTCACAATATCAAAATTTTACAAAATAACTCCCTACCAACTCGCTGACCAACAAACATACCTTGGCCTTACAGGAAATCCTTATTTATACATCAAACAACATACTGAAACAACTACTAAGGTATAAAATCAGTTGATATTATGTTACAAAAGTTCACACCCCTTTTCACCTACAGCATGGTAAGCCATAGCTAGAAATGCACCAATTCCTACACTGGAATATGGCCTAGCATTCATAGCATTCTATTCCTCTAGCAATACAGATCTTCAGAGGTGTAGCTAGGGCAGGGTGAAGGGGGTGATATTCGCAGGCACAAGATGTTAAAGGACGTGATTGGCAAATGCCGATGATGTGGTGCCACATTTTATATAAATTACTTAAATCAACATCTTCCATTCTGTGCTTCTAGCAAGCACTCAGACACACAATTGTGAATTACAAAAAAAAAAAAAAAAAAAAGAGAGAGACAATTGTCCAGTCTAAAATAGAGCAACTAAGCTTCTTAGCTCACTGCTTTTCAGAATTACCAAACTTGAATACAGTCTTCCACTTACTTTTTATTTATGGCTACAGAACTACCATACATACTTAGCGATTTCCAAACTGAGGCAATACCATTACCTAAACCATGATCTGAGAAGTCAATTGATGAAAAGGTATTCGCAAATATAAGCCCTGCAAGATGGAATCAGATGACTAAAGAAATCAGAAAACAAAATACAACAAGTTTTAAAACCACACTAAAATAATACCTGCTCTAAGCTAATACTTGTGTTTCAGTGTCACTGGATGAAAAACAAGTTCTAATCAGTGGCTGATAGCTCATATGACTATTTCATACTGTAAGCTAAATCAACTGGTGAAGTGCAGGAACATATGCATATACTATATAAATGCTTTTTACCAACAGTTCATAGGACCCCTTCTTAATCCATCAGAACTCCCTGACCAGATATGTGCTTATTTTATCTGAGCTTAAACTCTTATTTTGTTACTAGTATAATATCCCTTGTACATCCCATTGATACAACCTTATTTTTCTATTTGCAGTGTTTCACAATGAATACCAACCAGCTTAATGAAGTAGTACAACATTTAAGCTGGGATTCAGAAAACTCAGATTGTGCCAAGCGACTCTGACTGATGAGTGACCACATGCAGGTGTGTAACTCAGAAATACATACAAGCAACACGGTTGGGAGTAGTACATGATAATGCTCGTATAATGACACAATAAGCAACATTATTAAAATCAGCCTCTCCATACATGCTAATATGGCAAAACAAAATAGTGGAGTGATTCATAAACTTATAAATGCCATGTAATGGGTCTGTGCCACAGCAGATTTAAACAAAGCCAAATGCTCATGTTGAAAGTTAGGACATTGCTAAATAATGCTAGGGGTTGTTGCCATAATAGTAAATGTGTACCTGCAAGAAGCTCTTTTTGCTTCTGCTTTGCCAGATGTTGTTCAACATTTCCCTGAAGGCATCCAACTTCACTTAATGTTTCCTGGACTTCACAAGACCTACATTGTGGAACATTAATATTTAGATAGGGACACCATCCAAGAAATTGTGGATATATGTCTGCCTCATCTGTAGCCCTGTGAGAGCATGGAGAACCTATTCCAGTGAGTATTAGTATGAAAGGATTTACATATATTAGCTATAGGGACCCTTTGGTGACCTGCTGGGAACACAGTGGGAGTGTCTCAGGCATCTGCCTCAAGAATATTCCATCATTTTTTAATGCCATGTTTCAGACTGTGGGAGAGCATTTATGGTTCCCACATAAACCACAAGAGGAAGATAAACACCATGTGAGATTTCTGTTATAAAGCCTTTTTCCTGAAATACTGAGGGACACAGACTGCACCCACATTGAAATAAATGCCCCCACCTTGTGAACTGGGAAGGAGAAAATGATAAATGGTATCACTCCTTCAACAGCCAGGTGCCTGATCTGAGTGTTTATGTTCCTTTAACCGCTATTCCAGTCATTGGGCATGTGCATACAAGAACTTAGCAAGTGCAAGCAACAGTACCACTTTGTAGTGAGCAGCAGAGATGCAAGCATGCATGTGTGTAGTAGTCAGTCAGTTAGCTCATTTAAGCTTAAGGTTTCTCCATCCTGATGTGTTTGTGTGTAATAAACTACTTAAATGAATATCCAGCTTCATCAGCTTATTGAATATACACAACACGAGTGTCAGAATGAGATCCAGAGTAAAACAACTTCTTCAAGACCATGAGGCAGGTAGTTACAGCTGGAGGAATATACAGGAGTGGATCATCCCTGCTCAAGCAACTTGCAAACAGGTCAGAAAGACAAATCCATGTACAAAAACTTGCTTGCTAACTAAACGAAATGTTTACAGTTATGATATATTGGGTCTATATTATATCCTCAAACGCTTAAACAAGCAAACGCTGATTGATCGAACTAAACTCAAATTTTCCTAGGGAAAGAATTTGGTTGTCCGTTCTGTTGCTTTGGTATTTATTCTGTGGATGTGAGTGTTAGGGTGACTTAGGTGAGTTAGGGTGGACATGAGGTAGCGGGATTTAAGTGAGTTAGGGTTAGGGAGTGAGTGAGGTGAGGGACCTTAGGGTTAGGGTTTGGGTTAAGGTAAGTGGGTAGTTAGTGGTGTGTGCATCGTTTAGTGTAGGGTTAGGTATCAGATTTTAGGTGCATGTGTGTGGATTTCTGTTTGTTTGGTGTGCTTGTGTTGTGTGTATGTGTTTTGGATCAGCGATTTTTCCCTGGGAAAAATCGGAAAGCGCTTAAATTAGGTCGATCAATCAGCGTTTGCTTTTTTAAGCGTTCAATGATATAATATAGACCTGATATATTGATAAAAATACTCAAAATGCTTATGAAAGTGTTTGAAATAACTTCCAAATCACATAAAATGTATAAAAAAGAGAAAAAGAACGTATATTTTCGCTATGTCGTATTAACTCAATCTATTTGAGATATCTGAAGTATGCAAAGTTTTTGTATGTTTGTGCAGTATTACAGTACAGTTATTTCAAACAGAATGGTCATTTCAAAGAGTTTATGGTACAGTTGAACAGTTTTCGAGTACCTGGTATGTGTTTATACATAATTACAAGGGCATTTTGTTGGCATGGCAGAAGGAATTTGCAGACCTGCTCCACTTGTATTTGACAATAATGTGGCTGAAAACTGGAGAGTGTGTGAGCAAGAGTACAATATTTTCATACAGGGTGCTTTTTCTGACAAATACGCTTGTACAAAGGCATTCACTCTGCTTAATTTAGCTGGTTCAGAAGCCACTGAAAGGGAGCGTTCGTTTGTGTATGCCCCAGATGTGTATGCAGGGGAGGAGGAGACTGCCATATAGTGGTACTGGTTGAAACCTGGGAAGACCCTGAGTGCTTAAAATGCAAATTTAGAGACATATGTAACCTCCAAATGAATATTACAATGGAAAGGCAAGTATTTTACACAAGAGATCAAAAGCCTGATGAGACTTTTGCAGCATATATAACTGACTTGAGAAAAAAGGCAAAAATGTGCAGATTTGGTGATTTAAGAGATGAGTTGAAAAATACAGGCTTGTGTGTGATATTAAAGATGATGCAGTGAGAAAGATTTTGCTTCAAGACAGTGATTTAAATTTGAATAAAGCCATAGAGATTTGTCAGACATATGAGCTCACTGAAAAGCACATGGATATGCTTACAAATGAAAAATGCATGCTTCCAGTGCTAATGTTGACAGTATGCAGCATAAAATTAAAAGATACAGACCTAAGGTTGTAGTTGCTTCAGTGAAACCCAGAACCTTTCTAGCAAATTCCAGGACAGCTCCAGTAAAATCCAGACCATGCTCAATGAAGCAGAGGGGTGAGTCAGCAAAACCTGTGTCAAGCCTCATAGTCATCTGTTGTATTTCTGGAGGTAGCCATGAGCACAAAAAAGAAAAGTGCTTAGCTTCTGCACACATATAAAAGGTGGAATCATTTCAAAGGGTTCTGTAAATCAAAAGGAGCACATTCTTTTATTAAAAGAGAGCATTCAAAGAGGCAAGCTTATCAACTAGAAAGCTGCAACCCTACTTTTTATGTTGATGGTGTGTCAGTGCTTGGTGAAACAGTCAATGAAGTAGATTTGGGGGCAAAGAATGAAGAATACTGTACTGTTCTGATTAATGGGAGACCTGTACAGCTCAAAGTTGATACTGGCTCAGAGTTCAATGTTATGTCAACAGAAATGTTTGCTAAAGTAAGTGCTAATGAGAAGCTTGATCTGGCAAAGTGTGTGAAGTTTTTTTTTTATGGTAGTGAAAAAATTCAGACCGAAGGCTCAGTAGTGTTTTCATGTTACTTTGCTGAGAACAGCTATGACTTGCAATTTTACACAGTCAAGAGGCATGTACAGTCATTATTAGGCCTTAGACAGTTTGAAAATGGGACTGCTTTCATTTAATGCAGAAGTCCACCATGTAAGCACGTAGAACAATGACACTTTTGCACAAACTATTTTATCTGACTATGCTGATCTTTTTGAAGACAAGTTAGGCAGACCCCTAGTTGTATACTCCATGAAGTTAGACCACTAAGTAGGCCCAGTTGTCAGACCAGCAAGAAAAGTTCCAGTAGCCCTGCAAGGCAGAGTCAAAGCTGAGCTAAAGAGAATGGTGTATGTTTGTGTAATTTGTGCAGTTGAAGAACCAACTGAATGGGTATCCTCCATGGAGTGCATAAGAAAATCTCACATGATATTAGAATATGTACTGATCTAAGAGACTTCAAAAAGGCACTAAAACAACCTCATGATTTAATGAGTACAGTCAAAGACGTTGCTGCTCTTATGTCAAATGCTACTGTTTTTCCTGTCTTAGATGCAAAAAGTTAATTTTGGCAAATTTTACTTGATTGAAAATCTTAATTGCTAACCACTTTCAGTACACCACTTTGAAGGTAGATTTTTAAGAATACCATTTGGGTTAAATTCTGGAAGTGAAGTATTTCAAGGTGCAATGAAGCAAATTTTTTCTGGCAATCCATGTGTTGTTATAGTAGATGATATTCTTGTAGGAGGCAATGGTGAAGTCGAACATGAGAGAAACCTCAGGAAAGTTCTGGAACATGCCCGTGAGGTGAATCTTAAGCTGAATCCTCAGAAATGCAAACTCAAGCTACAAGAAGTTACTTATGTGGGTCATTTGTTTACCATTGCAGGCTCATGACCAGATCCTTCCAAGCAAGCTGCAATTCTTGCTATGATGCAATGCTCCTGTATCCCCCCACTCTAATGTCTCATTAGAACACTTCACCTAACTTAAGTAACTCTGCTAAGCCAACCAATCATAGTACTGTACCCACTTAGGACTGTTAATCTACTGCTCATCCCATCTCTCCAGGAGTTAGGGAAAACTACCCCAACAATGTTGTGCTTTCCATAAGCAACTAAAACCAGGAGAAGACATGTGTAAATCAATTTGTTATCCTTATCAACTAAAACCAGGCAAAGACATATAGTAAATCAATTTACCCTTCTCAACTATAGCGAGCATCATCTGTTCTCTTGGAGCCTTATTCTACGTCTCTCTGCTTTTACTCTGATAGTAAACCTATCACAGGAATCCTAAACTTAGGAATATCTTCTAAAATTTAATATTATATTGTAGAGAACGAATGCATCCTATCTATCTGTTAGTTAATACGTATGTCAAAGTCTTTTCTATGGAAATTGTATGTCAAAAGTCTGTCCTTAAAACTATGTTTTGTAAAAAAAAAAAAATTGTTCTCTTGGAGCTTTTCTTCCCGGGCCTCCACTGAAAATGGACTTGTAATCCAGTTGGACTCTCCCTGTCAACAAATGTAAAATAAATAAAAAATTCTTGAGATGCCAGCTCCAGACAATGTAACTTCCTTACGTTTTCTTGGCATGGTCAACTACTTGGGCAAGTTCATCCCAGATCTGAGCACACTTTCAGCACCGCTCAGAAAGCTGACACACAAAGATATAACTTGGTTCTAGTCAGAACAACACCAAAGAGCATCTGATGTCCGGAAAAAGAGAATTACCAGTCCAACCACTTTAAGATATTATGATGTTCACAAACCTGCAACTCTTTTTTGTGATGCTTTGAAGTTTGGTTTTAGTGGAGTCAGTCTTCAAGAGGGCAGACCAGTAGCCTATGCATCCAGAACCTTAGCCCAAACTGAAATGCAGTATGCTCAGATTGAGAAAGAGCTCTTGGCAATTGTGTTTGCATGTTCAAAGTTCCATGATTATATTTATGGCCGACCTATTCAAACTGAGACAGACCACCAACCTTTGGTCACTATTCTGAAAAAGCCAATGCACACAGCTCCTGCGACATTGCAAAGCATGATGTTCAAATTGCAAAAGTACAATTTTCACTTGGTTTATGCAAAAGGCAATCTTCTCTATCTTGCTGATACTTTATCCAGATCATCCAGAAAAACACTGAGCAGCATGAAAATGAGAAACTTGATTTTGAAGTCATGGAAGTGAGAATTTTTTCTTCCACACGTCTTGATGAGCTTAGAACTCACACAGCTTTAGAACTCGTACAGCTTCAGATCCAATCCTCAAAAAACCCAACCACTATCAGTCAAGGATAGCAGTCAAAGCAATCTTGTTTACCACCAGATGTGCAGCAGTATTTTCCTTACAGAAACCAGATTTTGATGGAAGATGGTATCATCATGAAAGATTCAAAAGTGATTGTTCTAAAATCCTTGCAACAAGAGTATATTAAAATCTTGCATCATGGCCACCCAGGAACTGATTCTACCAAAAGAAGGGCAAGAGGACTAGTATTCTGGCCTTCTACGTCAAAAGACATTGAGAAAGCTCTTTCAGCTTGTTCTGTCTGTATCAGTAATAAACCGCATCAACAAAAAGAACCAATTCAGCTAAGCCATATTCCTGAACTATTTTGGTCGACAGTAGCTACAGATATTTTCAAATGGAATGGTCAACAATACTTGGTGCTAGTAGACTCTTATTCATACTGGTTCGAGATTGACCTACTTCCTAATCTGATGTCCATTACTGTCATTACGAAACTGGAGACATTTTTCTGTCCATGGTAGTCCGCACAAAGTAATTTCTGACAATGGTGCACAGTTTACAAGTCAGCAGTTCAAGAGATTTGCTGGAACGTGGGACTTTGTTCATGTTACGAGTAGTCCTGAACACCCACAGTCAAATGACTTGGCAGGATGCGCAGTTTAAAGTGCAAAACAGCTGTTGGAAATATCTAAACATGACAATATTGATATTTTTCTAAATCTCAGAAACATACCTTGTGACAATCTTCTTGTTTCACCTGTCCAGAGGTTAATATTGAGACAAACCAGAACCACACTGCCAATCAGTAAGAAGTTGTTAGTTCCAAGTGTTAAAAACAACAAAGCAATAAAAGCTCAACTCCTAAAGAAGCATTTGTCGCAAAAGTCTTACTATGACAAAACCAGCAAGCCTCTGAATCCGTTAAAAGGAGGAGACATAGTGAGGATGCAGACAGCAAAAGGATTTGACCAAATAGGACTTTTTTTTATTTATTTATTTATCATTTGTTGACACAAATGTGAATAATTTGTGTGAAGAACCAAGATCTTACATTATTGAGTTGCGAGGCATGGAATTCAGTCAGAATCGGAAACGTTTACTACCAGTTTCAGAGCCAGTGTTTCAACGTTTTCTTGTAAAAAAGACTCTAATTCCCAGAGTGATTTCTCCAATATTCCTGTTCCAGAGAACATTTCCTTGCCTGCTCCTGCAAGTATCCCTGAAAGTCCTCAATGAAAGTCCTCAAGAAGAACATTCCCCAGTGACTCTCCCTGTTGTTGAACCCAGTTCTAGTTATTACATTATGAGGTCAGGTCGTATCTCAGGACCTATTCTCAAACACACAGCAACCTGGACATGACTGTTATTTGCATATATTTTTGTATAACTTGCATGCTCATATGATTGCCATTGTTTATTTGCATGACAAACTGCTCAAAGAGGCAGGATGTAGATCAGAGTGTGTATGTTCCTTTAAGAGCTATTCCAGTCAGTGGGCACGTGCATATAAGTATTGAGCACATTCAAGCTAGAGTTCCATTTTGTAGTGAGCAGCCAAGGTGTAAGCATGCATGTGTGTAGTAGTCAGTCAGTTTGTTTAAGCTTTAATGTTACTGTTCTCCATCCTGATGTGTTTGTGTGTAATAAACTGCTTAAATGAGCACCCACCCTCATTGTCTTATTGAATATACACAAGACGAGCTACAGTCTGTAATGCACAGGGTATCTACAATGAATGTGGAGGCCAATCAGGCAGTTATCATAGCTACCACCTAAGGCACACCTTTAACCTTTACCACTGTTTTGTAAGGGGTGGCTTCCCACGGGGTCATCCGTTTGATGATGCTGGACATTCCCTGGAACCATGTCATATGATACGCATAAAAAAATCAATTAAATCAAACAAACCATGTTTACAAGCAAGCACTCTCAAAAACAAGGAATATTGCTGAAAAAGAAGTTATGTACCTACCATAACGTTCCATGTTAGTTGTCTTCATCTCGCCTTCTTTCTTGCTGGTTGGGATCGGAGCCGATCCTCAGCTCTAACTCGGCCATCTTCTATAGCTCGAGAGCTGTTTACTGGCTTGAGGCTACTCCTTATCCCATGATGTCTAGCGATAGCTACCCAGATCTCGTCTGAAATAGCTAACCCCAGACATAGCCAGAGAACAAACCTGTCTATACAAATAGGTTGAGTATACCTGTCATACTCTCTACGTCAGTAGAGGAAACAAAGCAGAGAACACTCAGCCAGTGAAACCAGAACTCCTCTCGGTCCAATAGGACAGGGGGACGGAGGATGGGACGCAAGAAAGAAGGCGAGATGAAGACAACTAACATGGAATGTTATGGTAGGTACATAACTTCTTTATGTTAAGTTGTCTATCTCGCCTTCATTCTTGCTGGTTGGGACAGCGTCCCTAGCACCTACAATCCTGGGTGGCTCATTGGAACAGACTCTTCAAAACAGTGGAACCAAAGTCAGCTCTGCTCCTGGAGACCATATCTAGCTTGTAATGAGAAATAAAGGTATGAGGATTTGCCCACTTAGCAGCTGCACAGATGGAATCCATGGGCAACCTAGATTGTAAGGCTACAGAGGTAGCCAAGGCCCTAGTAGAATGACCTTTTAGTTTGATAGGTAACTCTTTGTTCCTTAATTGATAAATGAAAGTAACAGTGTGAGACAACCACCTGGATAAGGTCACCTTGGAAACTGGGAGACCTTGTTTGCCTAGAGCATAGGAAAGGAATAGTCGGTCCGACTTCTTTATTTCCTTAGTCCTGTGCAGGTAAAAACGCAATTGTCTATGAATGTCCAATTGGTGTAATTTGTACTCTGCCTTGTTGGTGTGGTTAGGGAAAAACACAGGAAGGTCTATAGATTGGTTTAAATTATTTTCTGAGCAGACTTTTGGAAGAAATGAAGGATTAGTCCTCAGAGCAACCCTGTCCTTATGAAAAACCAAGTATGGAGGACGAACACATAGTGCCTGAAGTTCAGAGATGCATCTGGCTGAAGTAATAGCTACCAGAAAGAGTGTCTTCCAATATAGAAACTTAATAGGGCAGGAAGCTGCTGGTTCAAAAGGGGGCAGAGTTAAGTTAGTACCAGATTAAGGTCCCAAGGAGGAGGGGGATCTCTTACTGGAGGCCTAAGGAGAGTGGTCCCTCTCAAAAAAAGCTTTACAGAGCTTATGAGACATAATGTTTGAATTTGACAGACCGACATGAAAGTTAGAAATGGCCGCTAATTGAACCCTGATTGTAGCAGAAGTGGACCCAGAATGAAAAGTTGTGCTAGGAATTCTAGAATTTCGTGGACTGGGGCTGAAAAGGGATCTACGTTCCTAGCCTCTGCCCAACAAGAAAAACGTTTCCATTTACTAGCAGAGGTTTTTCTGGTTGTGGACTTGTGAGAGGAGACAATAATCTCACGTACAGCCGGGGAAATGCTGGGAAGCCTGGCTAAGGTTGGAAGTGGAGCAACCAAGCTGTGAGCTGGAGGGTTTGGAGGGATTGATGCAACCCACCTGATTGATGAATCAGTAGGTCTGGAATCGGATCCAGAGTCCAGGGCTGATCGAGAAGGTAATGGTGCAGGAACAGGAACCATATCTGTCGAGGCCAGTAGGGGGCAATGAGGATCATTTTGCAACCCAACGATATTGCTTTCTGTATGAGTTTTGGAATCAGGGGAAATGGAGGAAAGGCATGAAGAAGTCCCTGAGGCCAATCGTGGACTACAGCGTCTCTGGGTGAGTGACCTGGAAGTGGAAGAAAGGAGAAGTAGTTGCTGCATTTGCTGTTGAAGGGGGTGGCAAAAAAATTGCAGCAAGGCTGTCCCCATTTGCGGAAGATAAGATCCGCAACTTCCTGATTTAGAGACCACTCATGAGGCATGAGGACAGCTCTGCTGAGCCTGTCCGCTATGACGTTGGACCTCCCAGGGATGTGCGCCACAATCAGAAAACGTTGGGAGGAAATCGCCCACTGCCACAGTCGGAGTGTTTCTCGACACAGGGGGTAGGACCTGGTTCCGCCCTGCTTGTTGATGTACCACACCACTGACATGTTGTCAGTTTGAATTGCAATGGTCCCAGAAGGAAGAGAGTCCTGAAGGGCTTGCAACCCTAGGAGCAAGGCTCTCATTTCTAGGATGTTTATGCTCAGATGGTACTCGTGAGGCTGCCAAGTGCCTTGGACTGTCCTGCCCTGATAATGCCTCCCCCACCCTATCAGGGAGGCATCTGTGGTCACTGTGGCTACTGGAGGAGGCTGAATGAAGGGTCTGCCCTGAGTTACTAGATAGGAGGCCATCCACCAGGAAAGGTGCCTTTTGCATGCTTCTGTAATCATGATCATGTGAGACATGGGCAGCTGTTGGAAAGACCACTGTGTGAACAGAAGACACTGAAGGATCCTCATGTGAAAGCGGGCCAGTGGGATTAGAAGAATGGCTGCTGCCATGGAACCCAGAGTTTGAAGGACGAACATGACTTGGATTCTTTTACTCTGCATTAGAATTTGTACTTGCTGACTAATTGTAGCCATCCTTTCTGGCGGTAGCCTTGCAGACATGTTCTTTGTGTCTAAGTCTGCTCCTATGTAGGTAATAGATTGACAGGGCAACAAGGCAGATTTTTCAAAGTTTATTGTACTGGCTGGGAGCAGATTGTGAGTGTGAAGTCCCTGACTTGTAGAAGTTGATGCCTGGTAGTAGCAGTGAGGAGCCAGTCATCTAGATATGGAAACACCGGGAACCTCGACGTCTCAGGTGAGCCGTGACCACTGCCATACATTTGGTGAACACTCTGGGGGCTGTGGAGAGAACAAAGGGCAGAGCTCTGAACTGGTAATGACTGGCTCCCAGCCGGAAGCGAAGAAATCTCCTGGAGCGCCTGTCCATCTTGGTATGGTAGTACGCATCCTGAAGATCTATCGAGCACATCCAATTGTCCTGACCCAGAAAGGGTAGAATGGACTAAAGCGTGACCATCCGAAACTTTGTTCTTTGTACAGACCTGTTTCACTGCATTTATGTACTGTTTTATACTGTTTCAACATTACTTAACTGTAAACTGCTTTTTCATACTGAGAGTTGTATTTTCTGTTTGTGAGTGCTCTATCCGAGCTTTTCTGTGCATTTTTGTCTGTTACAGTTAAAAGCATTCTCGAGTCTGCTCCTTGATCTGTTTAAAACTTTCATTTAGTGGCTACAGCTAGGAACTGTAATATAGTGCATTACTATAATTGCTTTTTTTATTTAAATTACTAAATTGTAAATTGCTTTTTCATACTGAGACTTGTATTTTCTCTTTGTGGGTGTTCTTTCTGTGCTTTTAAAGTGAGGTTTCTGTGTTCTGCTCAGGTGGCATAATCTTGATAGAGACCTGTTGGTCTAGGCTGGAAGTTTTGTTTGAGTTTCCTGTGTTTCTAGCAGCCATTCTCTGCTGATTGTCTTCATTATTGAGAGTAACAAGGCCTCCTGACCTTCTGTAGTACGAGTGATTGGGTAATAGCAGGGGCTGAGTAGTAATCTGATCTTCCAACTCCTCCATTCTTACTGCTATATAAACCCTGTGTCTTATAAAGGTTCTGCTTGTATTGTCAGGCTCTGGATTGCATTGCATAAGTGAAAATTCCAAGAGCAGGCTAAGTTATTTCTTACACTTATTTCACTGAACTGCACTTCTAAAACGCTTATAATTGTGCTATACAGTTGATCTACTATATTTTTGCACTGTTATAAAGCTTTTTTTCACTGACTTCATAAAGCATACCCATCTGTTTTGACTCTCTCACACTTATTCAACTCATTGTGTTAACTACTAAAGTTACAAATTACTACAGCACACACTCTCCTTCACACTTTCAGAGGAAGTTTTTTTTTAGTACTTAATAATAATAAGCCTATTCAGGCATCTCTAAAGATCAGCTCGGGTGTTTTCACCTGTCTACTTGATGAATCTGCCAGAATGACAAAATTGCCACTGATTAGTCTGACAAGCCTCATCTGCAAGGCCATGGGCGATATCATCATGGAACTCAAAAACAAAGACATTGGAGATCTCCAAACTCTGGACTCCACACAGTTTGGGTTTGTAAAAGGCAGATCATGTCTCCTAAACCTGATAGACTTCTTTGAAGTAGTCACCAAAGCCATAGATGAGGGTAAGGTGGTTCACACAGCCTATCTAGATATCACCAAGGCATTCAACACTATCCCCCACTCCGGAATTATAGATAAACTCACTAAACTAGGTATAAATCCCTATGTCACAAGATGGGTTGCCAACTAGCTTACTGACAGAATCCACACCGTGAAAGTAGCAGACTCCAAATCAGACTTCAGACCAGTGACAAGTGGAGTACCACAGGGTTCAGTCCTGGGTCCTCTCCTGTTTGGTATCTACTTCTCTGAAGTACAGGCTAACACAGAAGGTCTTTGGCTAACTAAATTCGCAGCCATAATTGAAACTCCTAACGATGTGGACATCCTACAAAAGGGCCTCACTGAGACAGATGCCTGGTGTCAAAGACATGGTCTCAAGCTCAATCCCAAAAAGTGCATTGTCATCCCCTTTGGTAAAAACTCTGTACCCATGAACTACCACATAGGCGGTAGTCTACTTAACACCAAAAGTGTGATAAGAGACCTTGGGACACAGGTGGACAGTAGTCTCTCCTTTGATAATCACATCGCCACAGTGGTCAGGAAATCCTTCTACATGGCACACCTCATCACAAAAGGTTTCTCATCCAGAAAAAAAAGAGGTCATTGTTCCCCTCTACTCATCACTCATTAGACCCATTATAGAATACAACGCCCCTTTTGGTATGTACCTCACAAGACAACTATAAAGGCCGCAAAACTACCTCACAAAGAGGATTAATGGTCTCAAACAGATGCCTTACGCAGACCATCTCAAAATACTCCAGCTTTACTCCTTCGCTTATCGCCTACTGAGAGGCGATCTCTGCCTAACATACAAAGCTATGTCAAACCCAGAGCTGTTGGACATGCTCCACTTAAAGAAATCCCAATCCCTCCGAGCTACACGTTCTAGGGACCTAAACCTTGTCACCACAATAAACAGAACATGCTGGAGGGATAAATTCCTGTCCCAGAGACTTCCCATACTCTGGAACAGAATACCTATCTATGTCAAACAGAGCTCCTCATTAGCACTCTTCAAGAAAAATCTTGATGATTGGATGGGTAATAGGAAATTCACCCCGGGGGATCACTTCTGTGGTTCTGTTTGACAGGGCACAGGAAAATAATTTTCTTGGGTGGCGAAAGCCAGGGTACCTTTTTGGCTAGGCTTGTAGAGGCCCTAGGGCCAATAGCCTAGTACCTACCTATGAACCTATGAACCTATGAGATCCAGAATCTGTCTCCAGTCCCCTGTCTTTTTTGGTACCAAAAAGAACCTTGAGTAAGTTCCGGATCCATGCTGGTCTGCCTGGACTTCCTGGATGACTCTTTTTTTTCTAGCAGTTTTGAGACTTCTATTACTGCTTGGTCCTTCAGATTGGGTGGAACATCTGGAAGGGATTTCCTTGACAGTAAGGGGGGGTTGATAGAAGGGAATTTTGTAACCTCCGGATATAATGGACCGTACCCATCTGTCTTGCGTTAAATTTTGCCAGGCTTTTGGGTACAGTGAAAGTCTTCCCCCGACTGCCTCCAGAGGTGAGCAGCCGGGGCAACCCTTCAGGGATGCTGAAAGGGCTTATCAGAGAAGGATTCTCTGTTGCCCTGGTTCTGTGGACCCCCTCTGCCACGAAGGTGGCATCTGTTGTTATTCTTTCCCCCTCTGCCCCTGGAGACAAGGCTCCCTGGGATTTTCGGAACCACATTTTGCCACTCTTCTGACCTTTGGGGTATGGTATAGAAGGAGTGGAAAAACGGACTCCCACGGCAGAGAGAGTCTTGCCTTCTTGCTCACACCTAGTCAAAGTGTCTTTCACCTGTGATCCAAAAAGACAGGAACCATCAAATGGGGATGTTGGTGCATGACGCTTGAAAGGGTTCCGCAAAATTACACAGCCGCATCCATGCATGCCTTTTAAGGGCCACACCCATACCTGTGGCTCTACTCGCACCATAGGCTGCATAGGAAATGAGCCTGATGGAGGAGTTAACTACAGAGTTAAGCATTGCCAGCTGGGAAGCTACTTTAGCTTGAGCCCCCTCAGCTGATGGATCTTGAAGGGTATCTCCGAGCTCTTTAAGGAGATCCCTCTGAAGCCGGGTAAAATGACATAAATAGTTCAGTGACCTCATAGAAAAGGTCGCTGAAGCGAACATTCGCTTTCCGTATCTGTCCATGGTCCTAGACTCCTTGTTAGGAGGATGGACAGACAAAGAGGTCTCCGCTAGCTCTTTTTTGGGGGCTGCTGCTACCACCATGGCATCAACAGGAACACCTTTAGTAAGGAACTGCTTATCTTGGGGTGCTGTGATGAATTTGCCAGGTCTCCTCGGAGTTGGTTTCACTGTATCCAGAGCTGACCAAGCCTTTCGAGCCACCACTGCCATAAGTGGATCAAAAGGCGGAGAAACCCAGGAGGTGGAAGGTTGGGCACCGAACGCATCTAGAAATACAGACTCATCCTCGGTAAGTGCTAGGTGATTCCAGTTTCCCCTCTGCTTAAGCATTTCTAGGATGTCTGAGAAGGAAACCTCTTCACAGGGGGATCTCGGGGACCCTTCCGAATCATCTAAGTCTGTATCAGAAGTGACAGACTCAGGGGAGTCAATGTGCTTCCTCTTGCACTTCGTCTTACGAGGGGGCTCCACTGAATGATCAGGGGAGGCCTGGGAAGAAGAGGAAACACCCAATGCGGTGCCCTGGAGCGCCAGTTCCCTACGCTTAGGGTCTGGAGGAGTAGAGGTTGGCACAGGCACTACAGGGGACGGAGCCGATGGGGCCGATAGTGGAGCTGACTCAGTGGCCAGCACACTCTTTATGACATCGAAGGCGTCCCTGCCACGATGCAGAGAAAGCTCCGGTTCCGAAGAAATCGGAATCTTTCTCCGCACTGAGGGAGATGGCTATGAGGTCAATGTAGGAGCCAAGCTCACCTGCGCCGAAGCTCCGAGAGGGAGAATGGGGTCGGACAAGGGTCCGATGCCACTCGCCACCTTGAGGCTGACGAGGGAACCCCGGCGCCCAGATCCCTCGACGGAAGGCACCACCGAAGGGATCGGAGCCAACGTCGGAACCGAAGGAGATAGAGTCATCGGAGCCGACGGTTCCACTACTTGAACCCAACAAACACTGGCTCCGAACTCATTGGAGTCGGAGGAGGTACATCGATAGAAGTGGACGGAGCCAACACCTATTGAGGAGGGCTGGACAGCATCTTGGCAAGTGCCTGTGACTTTAGCAACCTACTAACCACTCTCTCCACATTGTGATTGGACAACCTAGAGGATCGAGAGGAGTGAGAGGATCGGTGACTGCGCTCGCTCTGAAGCAAAGGAGACCGAGGAGCCGAATGTACCGATTCCAGTGAAGGGAACCTCAGCCTCTTGTGGCTCCGTGAAGGCTCCGAAGTTTCTGATAGAGCCGACGGGAAGATAGTCTTATTGGTACCAGCCAGAACCAAAGTAGAAGGTGGAGTCTGAACAGAGGACAGCTCTGAACTTGGAGCCGACGGCTTAGTAGATTTAGGGGATTTCACAGGCTGAGAGCTCTTGGCCAGTGAATCCTGGGGTTTTAAAAGACCCCTAAGAATAAGCTTATTCTTATGCTCCTGCAGGACTCTTGGACTAAAGGCATGGCAGATAGAACAAGAGTCCTGCAGGTGCACAGCGCCTAAACAATAGACGCAAGAAGTGTGCCCATCTGTCAGAGACATTTTCTGACAGCATGAGTCACACTTCTTGAATTCAGACATTTTGGATTCCTTCGACATCCTGAAAGAAGGAAACAACAAATACAACAGCAGCTACCAAAGCAAAATACAGTCTACACAAAAAACACACTATACTACAAGACTATAGATAAAGTTTTTTTTTTTTTTTTTTTTATAGGAAAGCCTCTAACTTAAATGGCTAGCCTATGAAAAAAAGGCAGAAGGAAAGCCTCTAACTTAAACGACTAACCTGACAAGAAGAGGATTGGGGGGAGGGGTGGGGGAGAACTCTATAAGTTAAATGAGTTCTACAAGGTAAAGAAGGGATACTACAACTAAACACTAGCCATCACAAAAAACAAGACTAATTGTTAACAATAAAACACTGAAAATATAGAATTCTAGAGTAAGAAAGTTATACAAAAAACTTTATACGATCCTGACCCAGAAAAACGACACCTCGCAGCTGAAGCGGCAAACGAGATCTGGGTAGCTATCGCTAGGCATCATGGGATAAGGGGTAGCCTCGAGCCAGTAAACAGCTCTCAAGCTACAGAAGATGGCCGAGTCAGAGCCGAGGATCGGCTCTGATCCCAACCAGCAAGAACAAAGGTGAGATAGACAACTTAACATCAAGTGTTCAAGCTGCTGATGGCATGCTTCCTGTTTTTAAGTTCAGCTGGAGGTACCCTGAAGTACAATCCTGGCATGTGTGCAAAAATAGTGCATGCACAATGTTACACAATATCATACTTTGGAAGCCATTACAGCACAATGGGCAACTGCAGGAGCAGCAATCTCCAGCCCACCAGGAAGTGGAAGTTGATTCAGGAAGGAGTCAGTGAAGTAACCAGCAGCAGGGAATGATTATGGCAGATAGAGATGGGTGTAGTACACCATGGCACTATCAAACAGACAGTGGCAGCTTGCACAAAGTTTCAGACCACAGTAGACAAGAGTAAAGCAGCTACACTACAGCAAATTCAACATATGCAAAAACCAACACCAGGTTGTGCTTACCCATACATTGCCTGGCCACTCTGTACATCAGAGATAGGCAACCCAAGTAACAATGCACAAAGGGCAGGGCACAATTATCATTTGCACAGGCTGGGAAGGGAGCACAGAGGAAATGTGTGAGGGGGAATGATTATGAAAGCAAAATGTTCTCTGTCCTGTCAGTGTTGTAAGAAGGGGGTGTGGTAACATAACCTCTTTGTGAAAGCCACTAGCATTAGAATTGTGTGTGTGAGAGTGTGTGTGTGTGTGTGTGTGTGTGTGTGTGTGTGTGTGTGTGTGTGTGTGTGTGTGTGTGTGTGTGTGTGTGTGTGTGAGAGAGTATGTGTGTGTGTGTGTGTGTGAGAGAGTATGTGTGAGAGAGTGTGTGTGAGAGAGTGTGTGTGATATGCTGTGGAGCTGTGGAGATGTAATTGTAGGTCTGCTGAGACACAGCCTCAGCAGTAGGTGCAGAGCTGTTGCTTGATCTGCCACAGGTCCATGGCAATAATGATATATTTCTAAGCATGGTTCTGGTAGGCCTGTTCAACTGCATGGAAGCCAAAAAGCCATTGTCCATGGAGATGGAGGGCTTGGAGTAGCTCCTCATTCTCCACATCTGAGAACTTTGGCTTGTGGGTAGATTCATCTGTAGAAATCCATGACGCTGTGGTGTGCTTTTGCTTTCTATGTTTTTAGGTATTGCTCTGTAGGCATGGAAAACAGTGGAATTACCAGCCTTGTTCTGGCATATCCATGCAAAATCTCTTTCTGTAACAGAAGAGCTTAGCACAGTGCAAGTAATGAAGGTTGTGGATTCAAGCCCTCTCAGGGCTGTATACTTTTATTTCTATCATTCTTTAAGTCTCCAGTACGCAACTACTACATGCTTCCCCAAAGCCTTTTGTCTCACTGATGCCTATAAATATAGTGCATTGAATAATACAAAGATAAAGGTTGTGGGTCTAAGCCCCATATGGCTTGCATGTAACAACACCATTATTAAAACTGGGAGGTTGCTTCCTGACATTTAAATTACAGCACAGGTAAAGTGGTCTCTGCTCTGCTGATCAGAATCTGCTGATGCTGTACCTGCATTTGTTCAATATATTTTCACTTTTCTCTCCTCCAGCAGTGTATGTGTTGTTTTACATTATGTGTATTTAGTTATTTGACATTTATATGTGGCAGCATCCACACCAGCAGAGTACCTGGCAACCATCCAGGTCTGTTACATCACCACCACTGGCTACTATATCACTACCAGCACTTTCACAGCCAGTGGTGTCCCCATCTGCCAGTTACTCTACCCCCTCACAACAGCAACACCGTCTTTCCTCTTTATGTCTCATGCCTTCTTCTCCATTATCGTCCACATCACTATTTGTGTGGTCCCCTCCCTTTGCAGTCCTGTACATGTTATATGTTTGTGTGTCTCTAGTACCTACACTACCCTCTTAGCTTCATCTTAATTCCCCTACTGACTTCGAGAAGTTCACATCTTTGCATGTATGTATCATTGGGTCATTAAAAAGATCATCACAAAGTTCTCATTACATTGTGAGGCTGCCACACAGTTTCTTTCTCTAGCTGCATGTGTGTGCATGACATTGTACCAAGCTTGGTCAGGGCTTAAGTTCAAAAGTCAAGCCTTACTGGTGCTTGTACACTCCTGCAGTCGCACCATGCTCCTACACAATCTTTCCACAGTCCTTGCTGTGGCCACAGCCAAAATATTTAATGAGCTGCTTATCACACTTGCCTGGTCATATTCACTGTTAATGAGCCTCAGGGTTCATCATACACACCCAGTAAACAGAGGAGGGCTGGCCACGATTGTGACCGTAGTGTCTCCGAATCCCAGGGTTGCTTGTATGTTTTATAATGCTGTAAAAATTTACAAGTATAGCTAATGCTGAATGTTTTGATAATAATTCTGCAAAACCTTATGCAACCTTTTTATCCACTATGACTCTACAAAGAAGCCTCCATAATGATGATGTCTCTGTTCTCCTTGTTGGATTAATAAAATATTATTTCGCTCTAAAAAGAGACTGGGTCACAGCTAAAAAGGGTCAGTGACTAGACCACCTACATATATAAATAAATAAATAAGGAAACAAAATGCACTTCATATGCAAATGGTCATAGAAGAGTCAGCCAATTCAAGGAGGGCTGGCATTCTAAATAAGCATAACCTGTGTATTGAAATGTACCAGTTCTGGGCTTGGCATAGCCCTCTCCTTCTACTCTATATTCTACAGACTACTGAGGGGTGATCTATGCCTAGCACACAAGGCATCCTTGCAACCCACACTAATGTATATTCTGCAAATCTGCAAAACTAACATCATCAGAATTACCTAATCTAGTGACTTAAACCTTGCTTGCAACATAAATAGGACATGTTGCAATGCATCTCAGAGACTACCCCTTCTCTGGAACAGGCTTACAATCCAAGTGAAGCAGAGTTCTTCCCTAATCCACTCCAACTGTAACTTGGAGAAGTGAATGGAGAACTGGAAAATCATCACTGGTTTGATACCTTTGTCCCTAATAGAAAAAGGCAGCCTGTAAGGTTGCTAAACTTGTCAGGTACATTTGGAAATTATGGCTAGGCTTAAAATGGTCCATGTTGTTGTTAGTCTAGTATACACCAATGAACTTCCCCCACAGCTCTGCAACAGTTTTCTTTTCTTTCTGTCTTTTCAATACACAGAATATAAGAAAGCTATGATGTGGGAAAGGGAAGATTAAACACTATCAACTGCAGTTGCAGATCACTCTGTCACCATCCCAGCTCTAAACTGGCAATCCAGTTTATAATGCTTGCTAAATGCGTAAACAGAAGACAAAGTTGTGGTTTTCTAGACATATGAAGCTGCTGAAGAATGTTGTCAATGCAGCTGTTTTTCTAGCACAATGAAGTTTTGCCTGTCCAGAAATTAGCTTTGGAGTTAAATCATAATGAATTCTATATGACCAAATAACCAAGTGGTAATAATCTCTTTATAGAGCAAAGATCCCAAAATATATTCAGAGTAAAGGATAAAAAAAAAATCTGGGATGATTTTCTGAAGGGTTTATTTCTAGAAATACATGCCTATAACCATCTACAAGGGAATATACAATGAAGGACCATCTTGCACTATTTTGTGGATGAGAATAAAGGGAAGGTATCTGAATCTTTTGACTGAAGCAATATTCAACATTACTTCTTGCATAAAGGAAGGGCTATAGAAAAAAAGAGGTTATGTATTCACCATAAAATTCCAACTGTATTTCCATTTTCATTCTTCCTCAACTTAAAGGTTCGGATCTGATCCCTCGGATCAGACTCGGCCATTGCAAAAGCTAGTGGCAACCAGAAAACTCTTCAGCTCTCCCTTGTCCACACTGCACCAACCTCAAGTACCTCAGATCTTGCTTGCTAACAACAGCAGAAAGTCATATAGTGGTAACAGATGGAGGAAACTATACCTGGAGCTATGTGTGATGATACCAGGTGCTGCCAGCCATGCCAGACGTTGGGCAGTGAATGTCTAATATATGCCAGCACAGCTAGCTGGAATTTTGGAAATAATTTATGTAATTTGTACATCAAACTGATTTGTACAGATCCTTGTGCTGAAAATGTATTTGTGAGGTTTGCTCGTGTTAAAATGTATTAACAGTGAGCCCTGCTGGAAGGAAAAGAAATGTACATGTATTACTGTAACTGAATTAAATGTATATGTTTTAGCAGAGGATTGGAAGACACTTTAAAATAGATCTGAAATTAAATTACTTTATGGGTTAAGCAATAAAGATGTTATCCCATAGTTTTGAATGGAGCCAGAGATGCAATGTCTGAGCTAGAGAATGGGTTGTAGTTCCTATAGGAACAATGGAATGATTTTATTGTTTTATGGCTTCCAGATGCTTTAATAAAACTTAGCTAAAGGGCTAGTGTGTATTGTAGCACACAGGCGCTAAACCCTAGCAAATTCCAGTGATGGGGATAGTGTGGGAAACAGAGTCAAATGACTAGATATGTGTGATGTCATTTTGTAAGCCAGAAATAATATCTAGATATTAGTAGGAGCTTGCTCTCAGCATTCTGTATTCTGTCTTGGATCTGACAACAAGGACCACTCACCCACATTATCTTTCCTTGCTCTATTCAGTAACTAGGAGCAGTAATTCTGCAGATTAGTCAGGAAAATATAGGGAGAATAGTTGAGCATTATTTTTTTCTGTAACTGTGTGACTCTTTCCAGCTGTGTTATTTCCAATATTTCCTGTGATTGAAACCCTGAAGTTTATTGTAAATAGACATTTAGTATTGTGACACCCCACCACCTCTGGGCCAGTAATCAAGGTGCCTCAATCCTCACCACTGGCACCAGTGGGGGATGTTCACTGGGAAGATAACAGGTACACACACAGTATCTCCAGATACAGCTCTCTGCATCAAGCACAATCAACCACAATTTCCCTTAAGAGCACCCAGGGAACACAGTCAGTTCGGGGCTGGTTTCTCCCTCTTTCTCCAAATCCACAACAAGACTCCCCACTGGCTATAGAGTTGAGACCTCAGCTGAGTATCCAAGCCAAGATCTCCACCACCCTCTCTGCCCTACCAGTGCTGTGTGTCCCTGCCCAAGTAGCTAACACACGCACACACTTCGAGGCCTGATTTACAAACACACACAGACACACACACACACACACACACACACACACACACACACACACACACACACACACACACACACACACACACACCTAGGAAAGGCTGGCACAGGTTTACTAGCTATGCCCCCTTCTAGCCAGACTATAAGGTAGTTATGGTTGCTTAAGGTAGCTGGCAGACACTCCTGCCAGCTACCCTATGGCTCTTCCAAGGATACCCAATATACTGAGTGAAATTAATATTAATACAAATGGTAGTTTGACCACAAGCAAGGCTATTAGGAGTGACCCCCACAGTGTCACCAAATAAATATGCAAGTACTCTCAGAACTTAAATATCTCTACAAAGATCAGCCACAATCAAAGGTTTAAATAAATTTAATAATAAATAATAAAAGAACAGGAAAATACTAAGTGTATATTCACAGTGTCATCAAAGTTCAAAATCACAGAAAATATTTAAAATAACACTGAAGGACAAGCTCAGACAAATAAAGAAAAACAATATCTAAACTAAGCTTCACTATATTCCTAACATAATCTCAAAGAATTATACTATTCCCCAATAACTTCCTTAAATGGTGAATGGTCTTTCTTGTTGTCAGGCCCAAGACATAATACAGAATGCTCTGTCTCACTAACAGACTTCTCAATATTATATCTAAAATATTTCTTCTGAGATAGCTTTCAAAATGATATCACTTCTGGTCATCTAACTTCTAGTTCCAATGCAAACCCCCATTGCTGGAAGATGGCAGGACTTAGCACCTACCTGTAAAAATACACACACAAGGGCTTTTGCTCAGATCTGTGGTAGGTGCTGGAGGTCATAAAACAATTGCATACTGCCACACTTCCAGAGTAGTAATTAGTTCATCCCAAAGACAATACAAAAATCTTCCTAGGAGAGACTTTGTGTCTCTGGCTGCATTGAAACCTGTGAGATAGCATCTTTATGGCCTAGCCTATAAAGTGATTTAATTTCAGATATATTTTAAAGTTTGCTGGACTGAGGGGTTAACCTCCTGATTTCCCAGTTTACTCTTTTAAAACATATACATTTAAATGGTTACAATAGTGCACTCATATTTCCGTTTGCTCTAGTACGGCACACTGTGGATACATTTCAAACACAAGCATTTTACAAACACCTTTTCAACACAAACATCTGTACAAATCAGTTTGATATACACATTACATACAGTTCTAATACATCTGCAACACCAGCATCTTGTATGACATACAGTTCTAATACATTTGTAACAAAAACATCTTGTATAAATCAGTTTGATATTCACAAATTACATAATTATATATTTAAACTTTTAGTTGTGGCTGGTCCTTTTTAGAAATAATTTAAGTTTTGAGAGTATTTGCAAATATTTATTTGGTGATAACTATGGCCACTCTCGAAATTCTGGCTGTTTGGTCAACATTACCATTTGTATTAACATTAATTTCACTCAGTATAACTGGTACCCTTTCAAGAGCTTTAGGTAGCTGGCTTTGCAGTGCCTGGTGGCAGTGACAACTGCCTTACATTCTGGGCAGAAGGGGACATAGCTAGTAAATCTGTGCCAGTCTTTCCCAGGTATGTGTATGTGTGTGTGTGTGTGTGTGTGTGTGTGTGTGTGTGTGTGTGTGTGTGTGTGTGTGTGCGTGTGTGTGTCTAAATTAAATCTCAAAGACTGTGTGTGTCAGCTACTTGGGCATGGACAAGAAGGACTTATTTCACAGAGAGAGTGGTGGAGGACATGGCTTGGGCATTCAGCTGAGGACTTAACTCTGGAGTTGTGCCAGTGGGGAGCCTTACTGGGGACCTGGAGAGAGGCAGGTAGAAAAACGCAGACCCCAGGCTGCGTCTTCCCTGTGTGCTCCTAAGAGAAATTTGGCTTGTATTCCAAGTGAACATCCCTCTCCAGTGTCAGTGGTGAGGATTCAGGCTCCTTGATTACTGGCACAGAGTGGAGACGTCACATATTAGTGAGCAGTGGTTTGGATATTGAACGTTTGTAACCTGTAAGTAGTTGTCACTAAAGGTGTGCATTCACTCAGCAGCCACAAGGTAGGCATTCAGAGTTTCATATCGCAACAGTTTTATTAATTTATTTTTTGTTAATTTAGTTTAGTCAGGGAGAGCAGGCAAAGATGTTAGAGGATTATGGCAAGCTGACAAAGAAATAGTGTGTGCAAAGCCAAAGGAGTGGTGTTTGCCAACCTGACTAAAGAGGAAATGATTTCAGCCTTAGTTGCAGCTCAGACCAGCAACCAGGAGGATAACCAGTCTGGTGATCGGAATTTACAGCCCTCAGAAACAGGACAGTTCACCTTTCCTCAGAGGAGTTAAAAATCCATCTGGAGTTAGAGACTTGAACTGGATGCCAAACGTTTTGAATTAGAATCAGCACAGAGACTACAGCATTTGGAAGTCGAAGTAGAATCAGCAGAGAGACTGCAGTGTTTAGAGGCTGAAGAAAATGAGAAGCAGCGTCAACATGAGAAGGAGATGCCGAGTCTTCGCCAGGGTCATGGAGGTAACGGGGAAGAGAATAACCGAACCCCAGAAGCAATAAAGGTCAGTAAATTTCTTCCACAATTTACAGAGGGTGATAATTTTGACAGATTTATTCATACATTTGAAAGAGTATGTAAACAGTAAAATGTTAACCAAGGGCTCTGGGTAAAGCTGTAACTGCTCTTTCTAAATTGCCTGATATTGATTGTTTAAACTATAAAAAAGTCAAGAAATGTTTACATGAATGTTTTAAGTTAACACCTGAAGCTTACAGAAAAAGTTTTGTGAGCATACATGAAAGGCAGATGAAAGTTTGTGTAATTATATTGTTTACTTAAGCACTTATTTTCACAGATAGATGAGTGGGTGTCATGTCACCACTTTTGAAGGGTTGGCAGACCTTTTGGTGAGGGAGAAGCCCTTAGCACTTTCCCTGAGAACATGAGAATCTGATTGGCAGACCAAGAATGCAACTCTGCAGAAGAGCTGGGGAAGAAAGGGGATCTCTACTTAGCAAGCATGGCATCACTGCACAAGAAGGGGATACTCAATGCTGCACATAGATATAAGGGAACCCATGGTGGGCAGCCTAAACCACCCCAAGAGTCCACCAATAACAGGGGAAGCCACTAGTTCAGGTACATGGCTAGGATCAAGGGTTAAATGTCTTAAATGTAACCAGTGGGGCTATGTATCATGCAGATGTCCACAGAGGCAAGATGGGGAACTAAAGCTGGGGTAGAGCCAGCAAGTGGGAATAACAGTATGCCAGTGGTAAGTTGTCTGGAGACAACAGGGGTACCAAACTATCATAAGAAGTTATATCCTATCTTAGTGGATGGAAAACAGGCCACTACTAAGAGAGAGACAGCCTCTGACATAACCACTGTGAAGCCTGCCGTAGCTAAAAAGGAGCAGTACTTGCTTGGGCAGTCCACTCCAGTCAGAGCTTTAGGAGGGACCTGTTTCAAATGCCTTTGGTCAATGTTCACCTTAACTGGGAGGGTGGAAAAGGAAGCAAGCAAGTAGGTGTGTTTGAGGATATCCTTGCAGATGTCCTGATACAGAATGATTTTGATAATGCAGTAACTTGTGTGCATGCAGTTACATGCAGTGAGGCTTGGATACAGGCATGTGGGTCTGGTAGCCTGGGGGAAACCCAGACCAGCACCACACCTGAAGCCAGGGCTGGCGAGGTGGCTATTTCAGAAAGGGAGCTGCCCTGTAGCAGTTAGCCTGAAGGAGAGCCACAGCTGTTGGTAGACAATGATGTTCCCTTGGACAGACTGACTGCAAGGGCAGAGGTGAGTGGTAGTACCCAAGCTGACAGTTAGGCACCACTGTCAGAGGATACCAGACTTACTGTGGAAGGGAAGCTGGGAAGAGTCACAAAAGTAGAGCTGAGACAAACTCAGCTCTCAGACCCTACACTAAGAGGCTTGAGGGAGGTAGCTAGGGAGGCATCTGATTCTCAAGGTAAAGGGGAGTCTGTATACTGTAACAAAGGGTTATTGTATAGAGAGTAGACCCCTGACAGAGGGCTGGAGGGTTAGGTACTACAGCAGTTGGTACTGCCTACACCCTACCATCTGGCACTTCTAGCCATAGCACAAGACATTCCGTTTTGCAGGTCATATGTCCATAAAGCGTACAAAGAGACATATTATGCAGAACTTTTATTGGCCTGGGATTGCAAGGCATATAACAGGGTACTGCAGGATCTGTGAGTAGTGCCAAAAAGTAAGCATGTCAGGAGACAAGGTCAAAGCTCCTTTGATGCCTTTGCCTGTGATTGAGGAGCCATTTCAGAAGGTAGCTATGGATATTGTGGGGCCTCTGAGTATCCCAAGCTCTACAGGAAAGAAGTATATCTTGGTGGTAGTAGATTATGCTATTAGATACCCTGAGGCAGAGCAGGTGGCAAATGCTTTGCTAGAGATTTTCAGCAGGGTAGGTTTCCCAAGAGAAATACTGACTGACAGAGGTGACAACTTCATGTCAGACCTGCTTGCTTGTCTGTGGAAGTGCTGTGGGGTGAAGCACCTAAAGACCACCCCCTACCACCACAGACAAATGGTCTTGTGGAGAGGTTAAACTCGACACTAAAGACCATGCTATGGGCATTTGCGGACCAGTTTAAAGGAGAGTGAGGACATCATACTATGTACCAAGGAAGCGACATACCTAAAAACACTTTCTCCTCAAGCAGTTTTTAAAGTAAGGGTTTAGTGGGAGGGAAGTGGGAGAAGTAGGAAAATGGACAACACAGATGGAATGTTATGGTGATCACCTAACTTCTTTATCTGATCTTGTGAATTTTCATTCCGTCTTCAACTTATGGGACAGAGTCCCCAGCTACCTACATCCCTGGGTGGACTCAAGAAAAGATATTGCTGAGCACCACTGAACCAAATGATGCTTACCCCTGGTGACCATGTTCAATTTGTAATAAGTAACAAAAGTGAGAGAAGCTCTATGCTGGAAGACTGATGAAGTAGCCATGGCTCTAGTGGAATGAGCTCATAATGGTTTCAGTAAGGTAATTCCCAATTTGTTGTATATATATATATATATATATATATATATATATATATATATCAGAAATACAATTTATCAGCCATCTGGCTAGAGTAATTCTGGCAACAGGTTTTTCCAGTTTTGTCAGAAAAAAAGACACAAATAACTGGTCAGTCTTCCTGATATTTTCTGTCCTGTGCAAGTGAAAATGTAATTGCCTGTGAACATCCAATAAATGTAAAGTGTATTCACCTTTGTTAGAAAATCTGAAGAAGCATACCGGCAAGTTAATAGACTGATTAATATTAATCTCTAAAACAACTTTAGGAAGAAAGGTAGCACTGGCTCATAAAGTGACCCTGTCTTTGTGAAAGATCAACTAAGGCGGTTTCACAGATGAAGTCTGGATCTGAAATTCTTCTGGCAAAAGTAATGACTATTAGAAAAATAGTTTTCCAGGAAAGAAACCTTGAGGTCACATTTAGCTGCAAGTTCAAAGGGAGTTGAGTAAGTTGCTTCAGTACCATATTAAGGTCCCATGGGGGAATAAGGTCCCCAGGTTATGTGAGGCAACAGCAGCACCTTCAAATCCTACGTGAAAATTTGATATTGCTGCTAGCTGGACTTTCACTTTGGAGGAGCTAGCTCCTTCTTTAAAATGTAAGGCTAAACATTCAAGGATACTATGCAAAGGAGCTGAAAAGGGATCAACCTTATTTTGGAAAGCCCAGTAAGCAAATCTTTTTCATTTACTGGAGTAGAGTTTACATGTAGATGGTTTACGAGAAGATAAGAGTATCTGACGGACTACAAAGGACAGCATAGGCTGTCTAGCTAAATGGAATTGGAGAAGCCAGGCTGTCAAGTCTGAGGTCAGATATGTCTAGATGGATCATGCCTGTTAGGAGTGACAGGAATTCTGGAGTTGGATCCAGAATCCATAGTGGGTGAAGTAAGTGAGGCCAAAGGAAAATGAATGAGCTTGGTGGGTAGGCATAAAGCAGGATAGTGGGCCAGTTGTGAAGTAGAGCATCCATTGGTGATTCTCCCTGTGGTGGGATCAGGATAAAGTAGCTGCTGCATTTGTAGTTTAGGAGAGAAGCGAAAAGATCACAGCAAGGCTGGCCCCACAGATGAAAAATCATCTTCATCACATTCCTATTGAGTGACCATTCATGAGGTGGAAGAATGCACCTGCTCAGCTTGTCTGCTATCACAATGGATTTCCCCAGAATATGCATTGCTATGAGAAAGCAGTTGGATGCGCTCGCCCACTGGCAGACTCTGAGTGCTTCTCAACATAAGGGGTAAGATATGGTCCCTCCTTGTTTGTTGGTATTCCAAACTACTGACATGTTGTCCATTTGAATTGCAATTGTCCCATAGGGAAGAGCTTCTTGAAAGGCCTGCAATCCTTAAAAGGACTGCTCTCGTCTCTAGGACACTGATATGCAAATTGGCCTCTTTGGGGGACCATGTGCCTTGGACTGTTTTTCCACGGTAATGTCCCTGCCACCCAAAATGAGAGGCATCTGTGGTCACTATGGCCTTGGGCTGAGGGGGAATGAATGGATAGCCTTGTAGAACCTGCTGTAATTGAATCCACCACCTGAGATCTCTCTTGGAAATCTGAATAATACATATCAGGGTTAAAACAGGTTGATAAAGTATTGACCATTGTGTGGCTAGCATCCACTGTAGAATTCTCATGTAAAATCTTGCTAAAGGTACTAGAGTAATCGCCATTGCCACTGATCCTAGAGCCTGAAGGGCTAAGTGAGCTGAAACCGCGTTTATATTACAACATCAAAGCTTTAGTTCATCAAATAACTAAAGCTCGAGATTGTAATATCGACAGCTAAAATTGTCGAATGGCCAATTCAACCAAGGGAAACTGTTCCCTTGGCCGAATCAAAAAAAAAAAAAAACTTTACATCTGAAATCAAGTGGGGAGCTTTGCCCGCCACAGCCCCCCCCCCCTACCTAAATATACCAACTCCGAGATCACTCCAAATTGGGGAAACGGGCATACTACACAAGTGTTTCCCTGGGTTAAATCAGGCGTTCAACAATTTATGGTTTCGATATTACAAGTTCAAGCTTTACTTACTCAATTAAGTAAAGCTTTGATCTTGTAATGGTACTGCAGAAGCTTGGTACTGCAGATTATCTTCCGAACCTGTGTCTTTAAGGTCTGAATTCTTAGAGGAGGCATTGAGGCTATCAACAGTGCTCCTATAAATTCCAGATTTTGAGTACACTCGAAAAACAGATTTTTCATAGTTTATGGTTATCCCTAGATGATAGCATGTCTGAAGATCATGATCTCTTGCCTCTATTACTTGATGCCTGGTCAGGGAGGTAATGAGCCAGTTGTCTAAATATGGAAACACCAGGAATCCTTGCAATCTCAAGTGAGCTGGTACTACTGTCATGCATTTGGTGAACACCCTGGGGGGGGTGTGGTGAGACCAAAGGCTAGAGCTCTGAACTGGTAATGACTGGCTCCCAGCTGGAAGCATATTTAACTTCTGGACTGCCTGTCCATCTTTATGTGATAGTACCCATTCTATAGATCTATCATGGACATCCAATCGTCCTTTCCAGAAATGGGAGTATGGACTGAACTGTGGCCATCTGAAACCTGGTGTGTCAAACTGATTTGTTCAAGTCGCTGAGATCCAAGATTGGTCTCCAGTCCCCTGTTTTCTTTGGCACTAAAAGGAATCCTGAGTAAGTTCCAGATTTTATCTGGTCTGGCAGGACTTCTTGGATGATTCTTTTTTCCAGCAGCTTTTGTATTAGAAGTGCTGCTTGTTCCCTCTGACTGGGTGGAACATTCAGGATTTTTCTTGAGGTTGGAGGTGAAAGGGAAAATGGTATTATATAACGTTTAGAAAAGATCCTCTGCACTTATGTATCTGTTATCTTTAGTCAGGCTCTCTGGTGCTGGGATAAATGACACCCAACTGCCTCCAGAGGGAGACAATTGGGCCTCCTTTCAAGAGCACTGGAAGGGTCTATCGTAAAATGAATCTCTGTACCCATTGTTTTGTGGGCCACCTCTGCTGCGAAGGCAGTGTATACCATTGGAGTCCCTGCCCCACTCCTGGGGGAACCTCCTCCATGTGTGTCCTGGAAAGGACCCTGGGACTTCTTGAACCACATGTTTTCAGTACCTCGTTGATTCCTGGAGAAAGATCTTTGAGGCATCGAAAAACGTACACCCACGGCAGACAGGATCTTTCCATCCTTTTCACACCTGGATAAAGTGTCTTTAACTCTGGGGCCAAAGAGAGACTTTCCATCAAAGAGAGACTTTCCATCAAAGGAAGCATTGATGAACGAAGACTTGAAGGGTTCTGCAAAATCACATAAGCACATCCAGGCATGCCTCCTTATGGACACGCTAGAACCCGCTGCCCTTAAGGTTCCTTCAGCAGCATGCAAAATTAGCCTCATGGAGGAATTGGATATCGACTGTAGGGTGGCCAACTGAGAGGTAAAAGATGCTTGTACCTCATCAGAAATGGATCCTGAAAGGGTATCGGATAGTTCCTTAATTAGGTCTCTTTTGTAACCTTGTGAAATGTGCCAAATAGTTCAGAGACCATAAGGTGAAGGTCGCTGAAACATAGACGCGCTTCTCAAACATGTTCAGCACCCAAGACTCCTTGTTCCGAGGATGGACAATGGCACTATCTTTGCAGAGTTCCCAACTTTCTTCACAGAGTTCCTTTTTTGTGGCCACCACCATGACCATGGCATCTACCAGTGAACCTTTTGCCCAAAACTGTCTGTCCTCTCAAGCTGTCAGAAGTTTATCTGGTCTCCTGGGTACTGGCCTTCCACACCCGCCAAGAGATCAAATCTATGAGGTCATCGGTGGGCAGATTCACCCAGGAGGTAGATGGGCTGGTACCAAACTCTTTCAGGAATACAGACTCCTCAGACAAAAGGTTGCTGGACTTCTAGCCACCTCTCTGTTTCAGGATTTCTACATCTTCAGGAGGTGACCATAGGAACCTTTCACCTTCAACAAAGTCTGTATCTTCTCTATCTGACTCCTAAGTGCTTCCTCTTGCACATTCTCTTATTAGAGACCTCCTCAGTGGGATGCTCTGGGGAGGTATCAGAAGAGGTGGGAACACTCTGCTGGGAAGCCTGTTGTTTTGGTACCAGCTGTACCTGTGGAGAGGACAGATGAGACTCTGGACGAAGACATGGCAAACTTGCAGACTGAGGATCAGAGGGGAAAGGAATCATCTTTGTTGTAGAAGCAGACAAGACTCTCTCCATGGCCTCAAAAACAGACTCTCCCAGAGAAGAAGAGGACTCCAGATCTGTAAGGGGCAAGCCTCTGGACCATAGTCCACTCCTGCTCTGAAGGGAACTCCCCCAAGGCCGAAGTCAGAGCTGAACTAACCCATGCTGAGGCCCCAAGGTGTAGAGACGGCTCTGAAAACTTCAGATTTGACTGCGACACCCCAGACCCGACAGGGTAGCCCCGGCTCCAAGAGCTCTCCTGATCCGATGGAACCAATGAGCATAGAACGAGCTTCAGATCCAAGGATAACAGAATTCGCAGATCCGATGCTGACACACCCGGAAGACTAGGAACCAAAAACTATAAGACCGAGAGGGGGGGGGTTGAAGGAGGAATTTGCAAAGGGGGTATAGTGAAAGGTTGGATCTCCTGACCCAGACGAGTAGGAGCCCAAGGATGCTTGACATGTTCTGTGCCAAGAGAATCTTTCTCACTAACCTCTTCACATCTACTTCTTCTGTAAGACTCCTGGGAAGAGTGAGTAGAAACTATTGATGGGGACTTTAGTCTCTCTAAAAAAAGGGGAAAGGACCCTAGAGGAGACTGGGTCCACTGATGAAGAGTATCTGGTTCTCATGAGACAGGGAATGTAGGGGTGTTGAGTTTGATGCTTTCTGTGTTGGATCCAAAGCACTCTGATTCAATGCATCTTTGGCCATTTTAGGTTTCGGATCCGATGCTGAAGTCATATCTGAGGAATCTTTCTTTCTCAATTTAAGATCTGAGGTTGAAGTCAGATGAGAAGCTTTTTTTTTTAGGATCTGAGAAAGTTGTCAGATCCGATAAAGGTCTCTTCTTAGACTTGTCCGAATATCTAGAAAATGCCAAAGTACTTGTGGAGGGGGAAGCTCCAGATAATGCCTCACTAAAGGATGAGGGAAGTAACCCCTTGAGAATCAATTTGTTCTTACATTCAGCCAGAGTTCTTGGACTGAAAGCATGACATATTGAACAATTTTCCTGCAGGTGGAGTGGACCCAAACAGTGCACATAAAGTATGTGGGCATCTGAAAACCGAAAACAGAATTTTGTGTCCAAACTTTTCAATTTCTTAAACCCATCTGGGCCTTTATCTTTATCAGCCATAGTAAAGACAATTTATATCACGCTCTACCAAAAAATCGAACAAGAGAAAAAGATTTTTTTTGTTACCAGAAAGGATAGCGGAAAGGAATAAATACCATCAATGGTGTGAGAACTACAGTAAATGTGGAGCATGACAGAAAAATATACTAACAATAGTATATGGAGGAGTACAACCGTATGAAAAGGGGAAGAGGAAGGGAGACTAATGGTATATAAAAACGAGTCTGAAGTAGATTTATAAAAAAAAAAAAAATAGAAGTCTAGATATTTAAAAAAATTAGAATGAAAGGTTATCTTCTTCTTCTTTCGGCTGCTCCCATTAGGGGTCGCCACAGCAGATCATCTGTTTACATTTCTTCCTGACCTCTGCATCTTGCTCTGTCACACCAACCACCTGCATGTCCTCTCTCACCACATCCATAAACCTTATCTTAGGCCTTCCTCTTTTCCTGTTACCTGGCAGCTTCATCCTTAGCATCTTTTTCCCAATATACTCTGCATCCCTCCTCAGCACATGTCCAAACCATCTCTGGCTTTGTCTCCAAACCTTCCAACCTGGGCTGATCCTCTAACATACTTATTCCCAAATCCTGTCCACCCTCATCACACCCAGTGCAAATCTTAGCATCTTTAACTCTGCCACGTCCAGCTCTGACTCCTGCCTTTTTGTTAATGCCACTGTCTCCAACCCATATAACTTAGCTGGTCTCACTACCCTCTTGTAGACCTTCTCTTTCACTCTTATTGGTACTTGTCTGTCACAAATCACTCCTGACACTCTTCTCCACCCACTCCATCCTGACTGTACTCTCTTCTTCACCTCTCTTCCACACTCACCATTACTCTGAACTGTTGATCCCAAGTACTTAAACTCATCCACCTTCCCCAACTCTACTCCCTGCATCCTCAGCATTCCTCTATCCTCCCTCTCATTCACACACATATATTCTGTCTTAGTCCTGCTGACCTTCATTCCTCTTCTCTCTAGAGCATATCTCCACCTCTCCAGGGTCTCCTCCACCTGTTCCCTACTCTCATTACAGATCACAATGTCATCTGAAAACATCATAGTCCACAGGGACTCCTGTCTGATCTCGTCTGTCAACCTGTCCACCACCATTGCAAAGAAGAACGGGCTCAGAGCTGATCCTTGATATAATCCCACCACCAACTTAAATGCATCCGTCACTCTCACCGCTGTCACACTACCCTTGTACATATCCTGCACCACTCTTACATACTTCTCTGACACTCGTGACTTCCTCATACAATACCACAACTCCTCTCTAGGCACCCTGTCATATGCTTTCTCTAAGTCCACAAAGACACAATGCAACTCCTTCTGACCTTCTCTGTACTTCTCTATCAACACTCTCAGAGCAAACATTGCATCTGTAGTGCTCTTTCCTGGCATGAAACCATACTGCTGATCACTAATCATCACCTCCCTTCTTAACCTAGCTTCCACTACTCTTTCCCACAACTTCATGCTGTGACTGATCAATTTAATCCCTCTGTAGTTACTACAGCTCTGCACATTGCCCTTATTCTTAAAAATCGGTACCAAGACACTTTTTTTCCATTCCTCAGGCATCTTCTCACTTTCCAAGATTTCATTAAACAATATAGTTAAAAACTCCACTGCCATTTCACCTAAACACCTCAATGCTTCCACAGGTATGTCATCTAGACCAACAGCCTTTCCATTCTTCATCCTTACTTCCGCCTTGCTAATCCACTGCACTTCATGATTCACAATCCGCACATCATCCAACCTTCTCTCCCTCTCATTCTCTTCATTCATCAGCCCCTCAAAGTACTCTTTCCATCTTCCCAACACACTCTCCTCCCTTGTGAGTATGTTTCCCTCATTATACGTTATCTCCCTTACCTGCTGCACATCTTTATTAGCTCGGTCCCTCTGTCTAGCCAGTCGGTACAGGTTCTTTTCTCCCTCCTTAGTATCCAACCTTTCATACAACTCTTCATACGCCTTATCCTTAGAATGAAAGGTTATAATTATTTGAAAAAATAACACTTAGCTGCTCGAGAGAAGCTGGAACAGCATCTTTCACTTTCAAGCAGCAAATGAGATCTGGGGTACTTGGGGTTGCTGCACTGTGAAGAGCTCAAGAGTTTTCTGGTTGCCACAAGCTTTTGCAGTAGCCAAGTCAGATCCGAGGGATCAGATCTGAACCCATAAGTTGAGGACAGAATGAACTCTGACAAAATCAGATACAAAGTAAAGAAACTTTCTTTGTGTGGCACACTGTAATGGGCAAAGCACATCAAGGCATGTACTTCAGCAATGCGCCAAATTGAAGAGATGTCCACTAAGAGGACAGTTTGCCAAGTCAGGAGTTTTAAAAAGATAGAAAGTGCAGTTGTGTAAGATCTTATCATAACAGTAAATGTCCTACTTCTCACTGTTGCAGTATTCTTTACTTTTGGGATATCCTGCTGAGGATAGGCTAGCATACCAAAGCCTTTAGACCTGCTGGGTGACATAAGTCAGATATACATTCTACATGTAAGGTATAAGGTACATATGTGACATACTGATGCCTAACCCTTAGAACTGAAGTGCCCCAGGAGAACTGAAGTAACCCCAGAGAAACAATAATATGCACATCCAGGAAGAGAATCAGAAAGAGATAAGGAAGGAATAGGGCCCCTTGGCCAGAAGTAGGGCAAGAGAAAACAAGAGGGGACTGGAGGGAGGAAGGGAAAGAATACTACAATAGTAGGAAGTAGGACATCTACTGTTATGGTAAGATTCTGCACAACTTATGTCCTTCCTTATCATTGGTGCAGTATTCTTTACTCTTGGGAAAGAGCAAAAGCTACTGGAAAGTATGGGAGGAGGAAGGCAGAGAAGAGACCTCCACAAATCCATGAAGGATAACCCTGGCTAATCCTGCCCTGGAAATGGCATCCAATTTATGTTTGGTAAAAGTGTGAACAGAAGTCCAAGTAGTATCTTTCAAGATGATTCTAGTATCCAGACCCTTGGAAAAAAGCAACAGAAGAGTCTACTGCCCTAGTAGGAGCATGAACAGATTAGGAAGGCTATTTGCCACAAAAAGAAATGGAATACAAAATCTAGGAGGATATTGTTTGCTTAGAACTACCAAACTCAATTTCTTGGCATGAAAGGAAACAAAAAAGATGCTCAGATTTTCTGATACTTTTTGTCTTATCCAAGTAATATTTGAGCTATTTATGTAAATCCAAGGTGTGTAGCACCCTCTCGCTAGAAGTTTGTAAAGAAGAAAAAAGGGGAAAAGATGACTGATTCAAGGGGAAACTGTCAACCACCTTAGGCATAAAAAAAGACTGGTACAAAGAGACATCCTGTCCTTGTGAAAAAAAAAAAAAAGAAGGAACCACCATGACAGCTTGGAGTTCAGAAACCCTCTTAGCAAAAGTATAAAGCTGCAGGGAAGAAGAAAAGGCAGGATCAAAAAGGGACTGAGTCAATTCTTCAAGAACAAAATTAAGGAATAGGCTTTCTTGGAGGCCTGATATGAAGAACACCTTTTAGGTGTTGTTTGACTTCAAAATTAGAAGCCAAAGGTTGACTCAGAGGCAGACATGCAGAAATGGCTGACAAATGAACTTCAACAAAGGAATATGCCAAACCAGTATGGAGCAATTTACACAAATAAGAACCATAAGGACTCTCACAGAAAAAAAAGAGTCTAGGTCAAGCTTGAGACACCAACAGAAAAATCTCTTCCTTTAGCCACATAGGATTTTCTAGCAGAGGGTTTTCTGCCCTGTAGCAAAACCAGAAGCATGTTCTCAGAAAACTGGTGCATGAAAGGAATCAAAACCCTATCAACCAAAGTATCAGATGAAGTGTGGACAACTTAATGTGAATTACAGATCCATTGTCTTCTGTGAGAAGATCCATCCTGTGAGGTAACTTGTGACAAATGCTGCTCTCAAGATGAAACAGAAAGGGGAGCTAGTGCTTTCTGGGCCAAAAGGGAGTCACTAGCAAAATTCCAGGTGTATCTTACATGATCTTATGCAAGAGCCTGGGAAGTACAGTAAGAGGAGGATAGCAAACAGAAGCATCCATTTTTCCAAGAAAAAGGCATGGCATCCACTCTCCAAGCTAAAGGACTTGGCACACTGGACAAAACTGGACTTGGCACTCTGGACAAAACTGGGGAAGTTGTCTATTCAGGAGAGGCAAAAAGATTTATCAAAGGAGTACCCCACTGATAGACAATGTCCAGAAATACCACCCAGTGAAGCATCTACTTGTGAGGATTTCTCCTAGACCTGCTCAAAGTGTCTGACACTAGATTGTGCTCTTAAGGGATATAAACCACCTGAAGAACCAGGTGATGGCAAATTACAAAATCCCAAGCCTGAAGAGCCAGCCTACAAAGAAGGTGAAACTTTGTGCCCCCTTGCTTGTTGATGTACCACATGACTGTAATATTGTCTGTAAAAATCTTTAGAGGACCTGGAACCCAAAGGGAGTGAAGAAAATGAAGAGCTAGGATTAGAGCCCTCATCTCTTTGATAGTGATATGGTCCGACATCTACTGATGGTACCAAAGACCCTGAACTTTCCCATTGTTGGAGGAAGCTCCCTAACCTCATTCAGAAGCATCCATGTACAGCTCTTGAATAGGGAGAAGAACCTGAAAAGGCAGACCTGGATTTAGGAAAATCTGCTGAATCTACCACCTGAGTTCAAGCTTGAGAGAAGACAACAGAGGGATCAGATACTCTAGAGGGTGGGGGCAGTGCTGAAACCAGTCTTGAGATACCACTGAACTTTTCCTTATGTGGAGTTTGACAAAAGGAACCATGGAAATGGTGAATGCCATCTACCCCAGAACTCTGAGAAATTCCCTTGCAAGAAGAAATGGAAGAGAAAGAAGAGACTGGAAATAAGCAGTCAAAAGGAGGACATTGGGAGGTGGGATGCAAACCAACACTGGGATGATCTGAATTCTGCAACCCAAAAACACTTGGTCCTGAGAGGGAGTCAACACAGACTTGTTGAGATTCAGGGTGAGTCCCATACTGTGCAGAAGTATAGGAAAGTGTAGATCTTGTACAGGAAAGTGTAGATCTTGAAGAAAAAGCTAAGAGGCAGCTCATATTATCAGGTCAGCCAAATAAAGGAATATCTGAATTCCCTGAAATTTGCAGAATGCTACCACAGGGGCCAAACTTGGTAAATACCACTGGAGCTGTACAAAGACCAAAAGGCAAAACAAAGAAGATCCTAAAATGAAGTAAGATTATTTAATTGGACATATGATATAGAATCCCACCTCAAAAAAAAAAACTTTGCTATAAGTTGGACTGAAAGCGCTCACCTGAGATCAGGAATGGACTTTATCTGCTGGCATGATCAGCTGAGATCTATAGAATGAAGCAGCCAACTGCCAGCTCTCTTAATTCAGGGGAGGGCTGGTCAGGACAGCCACCTGTGCCACCTCTGGAGATCAGGAGTCTCATAGGCTAGCTCTAGTTTAAGAGGGAGTGACACAGCATCCTATGTTTGATGGTCTTTGATGGCAGGTACCGGCACCAGGCCTGCTGACATCACACACCTATCACTGTCCCTTTTAACAATATGACTGGATGCCACTACAATATGACTCCTATTTTCCTGTCTACTTTTTCCAACTGGGCCGTCACTCCCTGGTCTCATGACTTGTGCCACATGGATGACTTCCCAAAGCAGTTAGGGGCCTACCTGACAAAACAATACTTACAGAATTGTCTAAAGGCGCACCCAGGAAGAGCAGGACAATGCATAGATAAGCTGGAGTATCAGCAGTGAGTTGTCAGAGGAAAGACAGGGGTACATTTTTACTATAAGAAAAGAAGAAAGGAAGGTCCCAAGCAAGACAGACTGACAGAAATAAAGATCAAAGCGTTAAGCTTAATACTTCATAATCTGAGGTAAATCCATATGTGATAGGGAAGTGTTTTAGACAGCTAAAGTTAAACTCTTCTCCTGTTTGAAACTGAATATTTTATAATTGCAAGTCTACTAGTCCTTTCAAATTTGACATCCTGAAAAAAGTACAGGTAAGAATTAAAACTTTATAATCTTCAGATTTCCAAATGAAGAAGACAAGTGACAAGGTGATAAACTTTACTGTTTGTTGTCAACCAAAGATACTTACATGTCATCTGTTGAAGAAAGAAAAACCAAGGCTGTTTTGGTCAGAACTCAGCTATCAAAATCATGTCAGCCTGGTCTCATAACAATCTCAGCAGAACCCTCAAAAGCAGAGAGGGTGGACAGAAAGCATACATAATACACAGGTTTCATTTCTGAACCAATGCTTCTTGAATCCTAGTTATGAAAAAAAGTAGCTCAGCAATCTAGTGCAGTATAAACAAATTTGCCTCAAATTCCCCCACATAATTTTTATTTTATTTTACATTTGTTAACCGGGGGTGTCTGACTGAGCCGAAAAGACCCTTTTTCAGCAGAGGCCCGGGGAGAAAAGCTCCACAAAGAAAAATTACAAACACATTTAGTTATTTAGACATGATCAGTATACACACAAATTACAGGAGACATGTTTTTACAGTGGTATGCGGCACATAAACAGTTACGGTGGATAGAACAAACAAAAAATATTCATTTTAAAAATAAAGGTAATTAATAGATTTGTGATGTACAGCTGAAATTTGGAACATAGGTAGAATACATACATAGTACACAGGTACAGTACATACACTGTAGATTAGCCAGTGTTTGTGAGTAAGATTGAAAACTATTATCAAGTGCTCTAGATTTTGTATGTATGTGTTATCCGCTTTCACTAGTCTGGGGAGCAATCATGGCACTGCCAACTTTCCTTGAGATGTTGCCTGATGAGGTCTTTAAATGAGGCTTTAGATGATGTGTTTTGAATGTTTAGGACAGAGTTCCATTTTTTAGCCACTGAACTACTATATAGTGCATCTCCAAAGCTATTGTAGCTGTTGGTGGCTTCTAGTAGTAGTTTGCTTGAAGAGGCCTTTTGGCTGAGTGATGTTGTACTAGGTTTTTGAGGGCAGGACACTTATTGGGGAGGTAACAGATAGAATGACAGAGGCAGAACTGATTGTAGATTAGGAGGTTGGGCAGTTCAAGCAAGTGGAGCTGTCTCAGAGCAGTACAGTGATGAGTTCTCTATGAGCAATTTGCAGCAAAGCGGGCAATTCTGTTATAGCAGGCTTCCATTTTGCTTAGTTCAGTTTTGTTGAGATTAGTCAGAATGGGAGATGCATAGAGTAGGGTGGATAGAAGTTGGGAGCAAGCAATGGCTGATCTTGTGTTGTTGGTAAGAAATGGTTTGATACGGTAGAGCGACCCCAGTTTGGCATGTACTTTTTTAATAGTTAAGTTGTGATGACCATCAAATTTTAGGTGGGAGTCTGATTATTTCCAATAGCTTAGCCTGTGTCACTGGAGCAATTGGAGTAGCATTAGTGGAGTAGATAGTGAATTGACTGTTAGTGTTTTTGTTAGAACTGGTTATAAATCATAAGCGGAGTTTTCTTTGGATTGAGGATAAGTTGGGCTTTGGTAAGGTAGTTTTCAACGTCAGAGAATGCTAGTGGAGTTGTTTGCAGGAGGGTGGGAATGTTTTGTGCAGCACAGATTAAGGTAGTTTCATCTGCATAATGAATTATAGATGCATGCTGTGTGGAGGTATGGAGGTCATTTGTAAAGACTGTGAATAGTAGTGGTCCTAAGATAGAACCCTGTGGGACTCCTATAGTTATGGGCAGCTGAGGAGAGAGAGAATTTTCCCATTTCACAGCTTGGTACCTGTCAGTTAAGTAGCTTTGGAACCAGGTAAGAGTGGAATTTGATAGATGATATTGGTTTAGTTTGTTTAGCAGGATTTGGTGTGAGACTGTGTCAAATGCTTTGGACATATCCAAAAAAAGAGTTGACGCTTGTAGGCCTTCATTTTTGAGACGGTTTACTGTGTGTCTGTGAAGCAGAGGAGGGCTGTAGTGGTACTATGGGCAGGTCTGAAACCATGCTGAGTAGGTGACAGGATGTTGCTGTCTAGGAGATAGTTTAGCATCTGGGTATGGATGCATTTTTCTAGGATTTTGGCCAGGGGGGAGAGTAAAGCAATGGGTCTGTAGTTATTAAGTTCAGTGGAGGTCCCGCCTTTATGTATGGGTGTAACATAGGATATTTTCCAGAGTTTGGGCACATAGTTTTCAACAATTGATCTGTTTATGAGAGCGGAGACTGGGATAGCAATAGCATCTGCTGTGAGTTTCAAGAAATAGCTGGGGAGTAGGTCAGCTGCTCTTGATGAGGTTTTTAGTTTGGAGAGCATACTTTTGATTGAAGTGGTGGAAACTGTTTTGAGGGTAAAGCTTGTATTAGAGTTATTTGTGTTGGGGGGGATAGTGAGGAAGGAACTGTCCTGTGATACTAAGGATAGAATTGAGTTCACAAAGTGGGAGTTGAATTGTGTTTCGATGGGAACTTTAGTGTCATGGGTGGTTGGTTTGGGGGTAAATTTTTGCGGGTTGTGTTGGTATTTAGTTTGTAATGTTGTGTAGCATGATTTTTTGTCCAGTCTAATGCATTTTTTTGCACGGTTGCGCAGTTCTTGGTACTTAATTAGGCTTTGTGTTTCTTTGTTTTTTTGATAATAAAGCCAGGCAGTGTCTCTGGACTTGAGGATTTGCTTGGGTTTCTTTACTGAGCCAGGGATTTGTAGAGGTTCTAACCTTGATTTTGCGCAATGGAGCGACAGTGTCTAGGTGTTGTAGAAATGTTTTGTTGAAATATGCTACAGCCTGGTCAAGTGGGAGGGTTTTTAGGGGGTCCAGTCACAGTTACAGAGTAAAATGTTGAGGACCTCAGGAGAGAATTTTTTTGTGTTTCTAGTGTATACATAGTTAGTGGTTTTGCATATTCTTGTTCTACTACGTATAAAGTGTATTATGTTGTGGTCACTTAAGGTGTCTGGGAGACTGCCTGTGTGAGGGTACAATGTGGGGTTGTTAGTTAGGACCCAAGACAAGGATGGATTCCCTTTTAGATTTTTTTATCACATCTAGTTGGAATTTGGACTAGCTGCTGGTAGCCATGGAGATTTATTAGATTACTTGGTGGTTCTGATATACAGGTGAACCAATCTAGGTTGAAGTCCCCCAGAATAAGAGTTTCTTGTGAGTATGTGGAAGAACACCAGGATAAGGCTAGCAGGTGTATTACCAGGTGGAATATAGATCACAACTGTGGTAATGACCTTTTTAGGGTGAAGTTGAAGTTGTGAGATAAGTATGTCCCAATTATTGGGGGAGGGGTAGGAGTTTGGTAATTGATGGACAGTTAAGTTTGACTTATACAGTAAGGCAGTTCCACCCCCTTTACGAAGTGGTCTGTCTTGTCTAATGATATTGTAGCCGGTAGGAAGAACGTCTGAGTTAGCTATGTTTTTATTTAGCCAGGTTTCTGCTAAAGCAACTATGTCTGGGGAGTAGTGCGCTATTGTGGCCTGGAGTTCATGTATTTTATTTTTGATACTTCTAATATTAATATTTAGCATTAAAAAAGATGGTTGGTTTTGCTGCTGTTGATTTGCCCAGGGATGAAGAAAGTGGGGATGTTATGTTCTGACATTTGTGTTGGAGCAGTTTGAGTTGGACAGGATGGATTTGGGCCTGGGTTGGGGTGGATATCCCCACTTATGGTGAGCCTGGAGTTAAAATGGTTATACAGATGTTGGAGTTTGGTGAGGAGTGTGAGAAAGTATTGTGTTTTTTTGGAGTAGGAATGAGAGCATATGTGTTTAGTCCTGAATTGGTCCGTTATGTAGTTCTTGAATAACTGTGGGCAGATATTATTATACTGTGTGGTGTCTGTATACGAGAGTGCATAATGCAGTGTTGTGCTACTAAGTTTAGGGATATTCCTAGAGTGATAACTTGTGGTGTTGTAAAGAATTATGAGAAGACAGACTAGACTTAGTTGTGTAATAGTCATGGTTATAAAGTTTAAGTTGTTTCTAGGTAGGGGGTCTGAATGGGAATTATAGGGTTGCACTATATGTGGATGGGGAAGTAGTATGGGTGATGTAAAAGATGCCTAGTGGGAATGAGAATGATTGGGAGTATTTTGTGTGGAGCAAGTTGGTGTGGTATAATGTGATATGACCTGAGGAGCTGTGATTGGTGGAGGTGATGTGAGGGTGAGCTGTGGGTGTGGCTGTGATTACTATAAATGTAGAGGTAGTGGGGGTGGGAGGGAATAGGGGGCAGGGCAGGGGAGCAGAGAGAGCCCAAGTGTTAGCGAGGGCGAATGGAGCTAGGCAGAGCCAACCAAGACAAAAGAAAAAGTAAGTATTACTTTACAAATCTGAACACTTTTAAAACAACAAAATCATAATGTAGGAGAAAACAACTGGAATTTGATAACTGCTGAGATCCAAATTAACCTTTACTAGAAGTTGTCTCCTAAGTGAATGCCACCACCTGACATATACACTGTAATGAATCCCTGTATTTGTGTACCATTGTGATATACACTAAAACAAGCTGAAATACTGTATTTTAACATTTGTCTCCTGAATAAAAACATATTTTACAGATGGATCAGTATGCTCAGGATTGGATTTATAAGTTGCCTTCAGAGCCACCAATGAATCTTGGTGGATATTGTCATGGAGTCTACAGAAAGCCACTACTGCTGATGATAGCAACTTAAAATATATACCTTTCTGCCATTAAATTATTTCAGATAATGTGGTCTGAACTAGTCGTGGAAACTAAAAATTGGCCTTTGCACTTGAAGGCTACTCCAGTCTTTGCTGTTTCTCCTAAAAGAAGGTTATTCAGATGGAGATTCTACAGCTGTACATTTTATATTCCTATCAGAGATTTTTGAGAATACCCTTTGACCCAGAGGCACACAAAAGTTAAGACCCGCAAACCTTAATGCTTGCTCTCCGACTGAAATCTGTGAATGTCCTGTGAGGTGAAAGACTGGAAGATACCAACAATCATCCAATCATCTTTTAAATCCTGTTATTGTCCAGTCTCCTGGGTAATAGAATCAAGAGGGCAACCATGCTGAACTTTCCAACTATCAAGCGCTTACTGAGATCTAAAAGATCTAACAAAGGTCTCCACACAGCCTTCTTCCAAGGGACAAGAAAGAATTAAGTAAATACCTTGAACGCCAACATTAAAGATTGATTCTCCGCTAAGCACCTAACATCTGTTTTTAAATGTAAGAATTCCATATGCTAGAGAACAAAATGAAAAATGCAGAAATCCCTCATTAGGCCAATCATCGAGTATAATGCCCCATTTGGCATGTACCTCACTAGACACGTGACAGCTGGAAAGGCCACAAAAGTAACTCACGAAGAGGATCCTAGGCCTTAAACATGTGTCCTACACAGACAGACTTAAAAAACTCCAGTTATTCTCTGTCTCATATCGTCTACTAACAGGCGATCTCTGCTGGACTTACAAAGCCATGTCAGACCAAGCTCTGTTAGAAATGCTATATCTAAAGAAATCTCAATCCCTCCACACCACATGCTCCAGAGACCTCAACCTCATTACCACAATTGACAGGACAGCTGGAGGGACACGTTCATAACCCAGAGACTGCCCATGCTCTGGAATAGACTTCCCATACATGTCAAGCAGAGCACCTCACTGGCCCTCTTCAAGAGAAATCTTGATGAGTGGATGGGAAATAGAAAATTCACCTCGGGGATCACTCCAGTGTCGGGCGGCATGATGGGCTAGGCTTGCAAAGGCGCCAGGGCCATTAGCCTAATACACACCTATGAACCTATGAAACTATGAGCACATGAAATGTGTTGGGGAGTGCCAGTGAAGGATCAATGCAAAGTCAAAAATGCTGCAAAAGAAGATGAATACCTACAGCAGCAGACTGCGATACACTCACAAGGAACTCAAGACATAGCTAATGAAGCAGGAGCAAGATATGAGGGAGTTAAGAGGATACGTGACAGGGATACAAAAGGAGATATAGCTAATGAAGCAGGAGTAAGACATAAGGGAGTTCAGAGGATACGTGGTAAAGATACAAAAGGAGACATAGCTAATGAAGCGGGAGAAAGATATGAGGGAGTTCAGAGGATATGTGGTAAGGATACAAAAGGTGGCATAGCTAATGAAGCAGGAGTAAGATATGAAGGAGTTCAGAGGATACATGGTAAGGATACAAAAGGAGACATAGCTAATGAAGCAGGAGTAAAGTTAAGAGGATACGTGGTAAGTATACAAAAGGGAACAGTGCAGCAAATTGAAGTAACAAATGACATGCAACAGTAAATTCAAATATATGTGTCAAAAATGGTTGAGAACCACAGTAAACTGACAATGTCATTATAACATTAAGTCCCATAAAGTGTACAAGTAAGACAGATTCAAATGCATATAAAATATAAAGTTCTGCTTGCTTGTCAAGTTTGTATTAAACCTGATTGGGAGATAGCCTGCAGATACCAAATGGATTCAAAAGACAGCATAAATAGAAACTAAAGCAGGTGTGATGTTTAAACTACTCTCCTTGCTCAGAAAAATGGCTGTTAGTGATAGCATTGAAAGTGAGGCCTATCTTTACTGACAGTGACAGAATAAAAATATTCTATGACTGACTTGTATTTGAGAAAAATGGTTTAAAAGGACATTTGTACTAGTTTGTGAATGATGAGCATGGATTCCTGGATAGTACATATAGGGTATTGTCACTTAATGACAGGGACTAAGACTAGGTTGTGGAGGTGGGAAATAGTTCATTGGGATGGCTGAAAGCAGGCCCCATTCGACAAGATTCCCCACTCCCACCTCAGAGGGTCCAGGAAAGTTACAAAGAAGAATCAAAAATAGCTACATAAAGAAAAGAGGTGACAAGACCAGAAGCAGGGAAAACAGCACTCAGAAAATGGTAAGAAGATTTGGAAATATCAGATGAAGAAAGGAAAATTCAGTGAGACAGAGATGAAACGGAATGAACAGTGGCACAGCACACAGGGGTTAAGAATCAGGAGATGACTGTACAGCAAAAGAAAAGCATTGAAGAGTATAAGAAGATTCTCCTCACCAAAAGGTTACAATAGCAAAGCAAGGTATAAAAATTGTCATAGAACTAATCAAAAATCATGCTCAGTGCCTGTTAAGCGATGTCCACTGTGAAAGCATTAAGGCCACAAAATGGCATAATTATATGACTGCACAAATACTCTCTGCAAAGCTTGAAAACAAGAGAGTGATGAAAGAAGTAAAGGCAAGAAAAGGTCTACTGCAAATATGCAACAATCTGCAGTGTAAAAAGTGGGGAGCAGTCCATGTATCATTCATGTTGTAGAGGGAATCGGTACAAAATCTATTGAATGTAAAGGAAGAACTGCAGGGTTTGAATGGAGCATTAACACAGCACAAATTATGCTGACAATGGGACTAACAGGTAGGGATCAAGTCTCATAATGAAATGAAGACCGGTAAGGATACAAATGTACAGTGGTGATGGTTCTCAGAAGAGTGAGGTAGAGCAAGAGGTAACTTGCTTAAGTTTGGAGGCCAAAAATAGTCAAAGAAAACGGTAGAAAAGATGGATATAGAGTAATGAGAAAGTGAACAGACAGCAGCTAAATGTGGATCAGAGGGGAAAGTAAATAAGACGAGGCTCAAACTATAAATTGGCATGACAAATGATCAAAGAAGTCCATTACTATGTGAAGGAAACAAACAGAAACCAATAAAAGAGGTGAAAAGAAAGAGGCACATATGCTGCTCAGAAACTAAGGAAAAGTAAAAGAGAAGCATGACAGAGTGTAGTATTATGTAAAGTAGCTGTGACAGCATCAGCATACCCAACTGAAACAATGTCATGTGCTGGGTGAAAAGGTCATATCCCATCTGATACGTGAGCCAGCAATGAGAAGAAATGAAAAAGAAGCAACATGAAGAGGTACGGAGAATTTAATATAGGTTTATGAAGAAAAAGGGATGTTGATGCAGTATCAAATTCACATTCAGTTAATGATTACAGTTTTTATTTTTCTCATATTTTTATCTGTTATGTTTCTTCATATTACATCTTTTTCAAGGTTACAATAGTGAGTATTGTTTTCTTGATTCATGCACCTATTGTCACACACACATGCACCCACACAAACGCACACAGACACACACACACACACACTCTTCACTTCAGCTCTCTGACATTTTTCTGTATTGTTTCTATTTGTTTAGTTTACTACTCCTTTTGGAAGGAGCTTGTTGTCACCTTGGTAATAAACAGTCTTCAGTGAAGGGAGCTTTGAGACAACTTGCTCCTGTACGGAGATAGACTAGCAGTTAATTACTAGTTCTACTTTTCACTTTACTTGGACTTTATTTTATTAGTACTCTCGGTTTTCTTATTTTAGTTTGGATTGTAAAAAATGACTTGTGTTACATCAGGCTAACCTTTAGCTGTATCCTAGGTTCATTATTATGTATGGGGCTGTCAATCATGTTTTATAATGCTTTGTACCTTTTGTGTACATATATTACTTTTCGATGGGCTACAACCGTTATTGAAAGGTTGATCTGATGAAGTCCACTTGGTGGACCAAAGTGCTTACCATAAATTAAAGCGGAGTTATCCTGGTGACTAAGCCTATTTGTGTTTGTTTCTTCATTACCTTCATAAGAGAAAAATTAATATCTGAAGTTTTGGACTGTTTATTACTGTTGCTTAATGCTGTAACATTTAAGCGTTTTTATTTTTTCATTTTTCACAAATAACAAGTAACTGAAGCCAGTCCTTTACCTTAACGCTGGGGACAGCCATCTCCTCACATTTTTGTACTTGTTCGTTCTGTGACTCACTTTTTGTGATATTAAGGGCTCCTGGATGTGAGGCAGATTTACCAGAAACATTGGTGTTCTTTGTTATCTGATTCTCCTCCAATGTTGCTAAAATAAGCACAATACACAGCATAATTCTGAAACTCTTGCTCTAGCTGTACTAATATATCTGGCGAAAACAGTACATAAATGAAAGTTATGTACATACCGGAAAGTACAGTTGTGTAAAATCTTACCATAACAGTAGATGTCCTTCTCTTCACTGTTGCAATATTCCTAAATAAAAGGGATGTCGTCTCAGAGGTCCGATGCTCAGGCCAGTGTACATTAGATTAAAAGATCTTGTTTGCGCCATACGTAACCTTTATGCTCCCCACACAGATCGTAGGGCATAAAATGGACATACAGACGCAACTACATAGAAATGTTTTGCCCCAAAAGAGAGCAAGCGTCATAGGACAAAGGAGTCTATGCACAACCAGAAGGATAAAATGCAGAAGAAACAAGAGGGGGTTGGAAGGAGGGAGCGAATACCACAACAGTGAAGAGAAGAACATTTACTGTTATTAAGATTTTACACAACTGTACTATGTTCTTCTATATCACTGTTGCAGTATTCCTAACTTTAAGGGAGAGTAAAAAAGCTCAAGAAATAGAATGGGAGGTGGAAGGCTGAAAACAGCTCTCAACAAACCCACATAAAATGGTTTCAGTAAAACCTGCTCTGGCATTAGAAACCATATCTGACTGACAATGCTTTGTAAAGGTATGCACTGAAGACCAAGCAGCAGCCTCAAGAATGGAAGCGGTGTCCAATCCCTTGAAGAAGGCACCAAAAGAGGCAACAGCCGAAGCAGAATGAGCTCTAACAGAAGCAGACAGACACTTGCCATGAATAGAATAACACGAAGAAAAGGCCTTAGAAATCCAGGAGAAGATGGTTTGCTTAGAAACAGCCAAACCCAAAGACCTGGGATGAAAGGAAGCAAAAAGTTGATCAGACTTACAAATAGTCATAGTTTTATCCAAATAGTACCTGAGCTGTCTGTGCAAATCCAAGGTATACAGGACTCTCTCAGTAGCAGATTGAGGAGAAAGGAAAAAGGGAGTTGTACTGACTGATTTAAGGACAAATCATTCACCACCATGGGCATACAAGAAGGATTAGTACAAAGGGACACCCTATCCCTGTTAAAAATTAAAAAAGGAGGAATGGCCATAACAGCCTGGAGCTCAGAAACCCTCCAAGCAGAAGTAAGAGCCAGCAACAAAACAGTCTTCCAGGTACAATGCTGCAAAGAAGCAGAATCTGCAGGCTCAAAAGGAGCCTGAGTCAATTTCTCCAAAATAAAACTAATGTCCCAAGGAGGAGGAATAGGCTTTCTTGGAGGCATAATATGCAGGACGCCTTTTAGAAATTATTTGACCGCAAAGGGAGAAGTTCAAAGGAGGAGTCAAGGGTAGAAAAGCAGAAATGGCTGACAAATGGGCTTCACAGAAGAATATGCCAAGCCAGACTGGAGCAACTCACACAAATAAGTGAGGACCAGATCTCTGTGAAGCATCCATTCGTGAGCCCATGTTCTGAACCTGCTTAGAGCGTCTGCTACATGAATGTGCTCTGAAGGAATGTAAACAGCCTGAAGAGTTAACTGATAACTGAGAGCCACTTCCCAAGCCTGAAGCATCATCCTGCAGAGGATGAAGATTTCATGTCCCCTTGCTTGTTCACATACCACATCATGGTGGGTGTTGCCTGTGTACACCTTCAAGGGCCCTGAGAGAACATGGGGTGAAAATCTTGGAAGGGCCAGAATCAGGACCATCATCTCTTTGATGCTAATATGGACTGACTGCTGATGGGGAGGCCAAAGACCCTGAACTTTCATGTGACCCAGAGATGCCCCGCACCCCATGTCCGAGGCATTGGTGAACAGCTTTTGAGAAGGGACTGGAGGCTGAAAAGGCCAGCCTGGGTTGAGAGAAAACTGTCGAATCCACCACTCAAATTCCTTCTTGAGACTGGGAAGGAGAGGTACCCTGAAAGTCAGAGGGTGACAATGCTGCAGCCAAACTGACTTGAAGTATCAGTGAAGTTTCTGCATGTACAGTTTGGCAAGAGGAAGCATCGGAATTGAAGTGGCCATGAATCCCAGGGCCCGAAGAAATTCCCTGGCTGGCATGGCAGTCAGGGGAAGAAGAGACTGAAAGGAGGATGTCAATGACAAAACCTTTGGAGAAGAAAGAGAGGCCAACATTGGCACCATCTGAATCCTGCAACCCCGATACACATGACCCGGAGAGGAGGTCAGGATGGAATTTTGGAAGTTGATAGTAAACCCCAGACTTTGAAGATGAGAGATGGTAAATTGTAAATACTGTACCAATCAATTGGAAGAAGGTGCCTGAAGCAACAGGTTGTCTAGATAAGGAAAAATCTGAATGCCTTGGAGCCTGCAGAAGGCAATCACAGGAGCTAGGCATTCTGTGAATACCCTTGGGGCAGTAGATAGACCAAAGGCAAAGCAGAGAACTGAAAGTGAGAGGAAGATACAGAGAAATGTAAAAACTTCCTGAAGACAGGGTGAAAAGGGATATGAAGGTAAGCATCTTTTAGATCCAAGGATACCAGGAAAGCCAGGGGCAATGAAAGAGGAAACAGACTTAGAAGAGTAGGCATTCAGAAAGATGGGATCTCGAGAAAGGTGTTGAGCCGGGAGAGATCCAAAATAGGTCTCCAAGTGTCTTCCTTTCAATGAACCAGGAACATCCTGGAATAAAAACCCCGTCCCATTTGGGAATGGGGACAGATTGAATGGCCCCTTGGTTCAACAGAGACACTAGAACTGCTGGGAAATGAGAAAATTATGTTACTGGAGGTTGAGGAATCCCTGAAAAAGGAAGGAGAGACTTCCATACCAAGAAGTAACCCTGATGAAGTGAAGAGACACCAATGTTCTTCTTTCGGCTTTTCCCGGTTAAGGGTTGCCACAGCGGAACTCCGGTCTGCTAATGATTGGCAGTAGATTTTTTTTATGGGTGCCAGCTCAATGCCCAACCTTCAACGAAGGCATGCCCATTCTACGCATGTCTTTCGAACGCCACTCAACCACAGGGAGGACATGCAGACTCTACACAGAAGGCACTCCAGCCGAGAATCGAACGGGAGAACCTCTTGCTGTGAGGCAACAATGCTACCGCTGCACCAAGTGAAGAGACACCAATGTTGGAGACAAAAAACCAAAGGGGTAAAGGAACCTGCACTAAAGGCAGGAGCAGGCAAACTGTCAAAGAAACGCAGGCTCATCAAATAAAGGAGGCTTTTGGACCACAGAAATCTGAGAAGCCTTAGTGAGGGGGGAGGTCTGCCTCCCATCCTTCCTGTCCTTAGATGCCTGGTGGGGTTGCCTGCGAACTAAAGCAGACCTACAAGGATAATTCCTCTGGAATTTAGGGCTAGGGAAGACAAAAATTGGTTTAAGGTCCTCCAAGTCTTTACTTTTCTCCTGAAGAGAATTAAACAAGTCAACAACTACAGACCCAAAAAAAGATGAGTATTATCCAAAGGAGCATCCAGCAACTTGGTCTTAATATCCTTAGGAAAAGAATGGAGGTGAAGCCAAGTGTAATACCACATGACGGACCCAAAAGCCACAGCCCTAGAAGAGGAGTCAGCAGCATCATAGCTATACTTAAGAGTGGCGAGCCACTTGAGAAGCAGAACCCAAAAATGATGAGGCAGAGGATTTGCCTTCAGAATCACGAAGGGTAGAGATAACCTGACTAGCCTGAGCTATCAAGACCAGAGTACACTTTGTATTTGAGTCTGATAATTAATAGCTCTAAAGGCCAAAGTAGAAACATTGCAAACCTTCTTGCCAATCATCTCTATTACCCTGCTATCTTTATCCAAAAGCAAACGTTTAGAAGATGGCAAAATTTAGAATCTTTGTCAGAAGAGACTGATACCACAGCAGGATCAGCAGAATGACACGAATAAAAAGAGCCAACTCTGAGGAATCTTATAGAACCTATCAGGTTCCTTAGGAGCAGGAGAGAGAATCAGGAGTCTTGGAAGCAGCAATGAAAGTATCAATAAGGCAGCCAACACAGGAGGAACTGCTAATGGTTTAGGAGTATCCAACTGAAGCAACTCATAATATCTCCTCTGACTATCAGACACTTTAGAAGAATCCCTCTTAAAGAATTCCATCATCTTAGCAATTGTACCCCCAAAGGACAGTTCCCTGAAAGGAGACTCAGTATTAACATACTTCTCATCATCAGAACTGTAAGCCAAAACTGAAGGCATCTGAGAAGAACAGGACAAAGATCCCTCACCAGACAGGGAATCCTCAACCGAAGATTCTGGCTCCCAAAACCTTTTAGAAGGGGTCAAGGTCCAAGGAGGAACAGGGACTAAAATCCCTTTGGTGGATGCCGGCAGGGGATAGTGGGGAGAGGTTTGCTCCAAATCTGTCACCTAGCTTATTGGCTATTACCTCCAGTTGAGTATGGGTGGTGCCATCCACAACCGGTTCAGTGCATAGCTGGGTATTCCCTTTTAGATTTCAGGCATAGTTAAAGAATGCCTTGTGATTATCCTTGGCTAGGAAAGCAATTTTTGTTTCGTAATTAGCCCTGGAGGACTTGACAAGATCTCTAATTTGTTTGTTTAAGCTGGAGAAGGATTTATTCCTCTGCTGAGCCAGTTCTCTCTTGTTCTAGCACATTAGTTTCTTTCTCTTGTTGTATAGTCTGTTTATACCTGGGGTCCACCAGGGTTGCTTGTTTTTTTCAGCAAGTCTTGGTTTTAACCCAGTCAGGTACAGCCGAATCTATACAACTGCTTAAGTGGTTATACAGGGGCACTGATGTACACCTCTGCACAGCAGTCTATGTTACCTATGTTCAAGGGGGCTCTGAAACTTCTTATACCATCAGTTAGTAGGAGGTAGTTTTTGTCTTTGAAAAAATGTTAAGCTTTTTTGAGTTTGATGGGGTACCTGGTCTTACAACTGCATTGAATGAGACTAATTTATGGTCCGATCTTACCAGGGAGGACATTGCATGGGGGGAGGGGGTCTAATATTCTCCATGTTAATGAGTGCTATGTCCAGGACATTTGAGCTTCTTGTGGGTGTGTTGACTAGCTGTTCCACAGCATTTGCATTGAGAAAGTCCAGGATCACTGAGACAGTATGTTTGTGGTCATGTATGTTTCCCAGTCGATTGTAGGATAATTAAAATCACTCATGAGTAAGGTGTTGGGCTGTATGGCAAGTGACTCCAGTATGTCCAGATGTGCGGTATGCTTCTCCTGTTTCATGGTGGGGGACCTATAGCTAGCTATGATGTGGCAGGGGGGCTTTACCTAGACAAGATATTCATACTGTTTGATCAGTGTGGAGTGTACTTATCATAAATGAAGATGGGTACACCTCTTTTGGTTCTTTCATGCTCAGTTTGTGGTCTGAACATATGGAATACATTGTAACTCTCCACGGCCGGGGTGCTTTCCGTACCTTTCAACTATGCATGAGCATACGGATCCATCAGTTTTTGGATACAGTGTTCCTTGACAACCAGCTGACTTGAACACTGTCACTGTCCTACTTTGGACACAGTAGAAGAGTCTTCATGGATTCTGTTCAAAGACCTGTATTATATACAAACACATCAATACAAAAGTTTACTGACTTTAACTTAAGCAACTTACATACAAACTAACTACTGCAATCATACATGCTCACTGTCTGGCTGCACTCTCAAAATGGCACTAGGAATAGCATGTGCCCTGTACTTTTATGTGCACACTCAGCTTTCGACATGCTTCTTAAAGCTACAGCACATACTTTCTGATCTACATCCTCCTGCTTTGAAAAACTGATTGTGCAACATTATGAATCTATTTGGCATGCAGATATCACAGGTAGTTGTATATATACAGTTAAGACCATGTTGCTGCTTATTCCACACTGGGCCTGGATACTCAACTATATCATGTGACATAAAACTGGGAATTGGGTTTAGCAACTGGAGCGGTCTCTACAAAATGTTCAGCCTTGGAAGCATTTGGAACATCGTCAGGAATAGAATTAGAGGTTGAAACACACTCTGGGATAGAAACAACCTTTGGTTCGCTCTGAGATCTAGAGTGTGTATCACAGGAACAATGCTGCGATGAGCAAACTGATACAGGAAAAAGATGTCTGCAGTTCCTCCCCACACCCTCAGATTCTACAAGGTAGAATCTTGACTTGGCACATATGCCTGTAACTTGACCAATCCAATCAAAACCTTTCGCTGTTTGTATTCTCACTGGCTCTCCTTCCCTCAATAGACAAAGAAAAATCTGCTTGAGTTACCATAACTAGACTTCTGGATAGAACACTTCTTGAATAATTAAGCCTTGACGGTTCTGTTGTTCTTAGCTTTAGGCTTCAATAAACTGGAATTAATAGGTAGCGTTGTTCTGGTTTGCCTGAATAGAAGTCTTTGAGCAGGTGAGCCAAGAATATCATCACAGGGTATGTTTTGGAGATTACATAAATTCAAAAAGACATTGGTATTTTCACGCGTTGACATTTCATATAATTGCTTTCTATTCTGTACTGCATGTTCATCTAGCCCATGTAACTGTGGATATTCAGAAAGTACAGTTGGGTACACTTACCATAAATGTTGATGTTCGAGTGTATTCACTGTTGTAGTCATCACACTTGGTTTATCCTGCCAGGGGTAGCCCTCAGTCAGCCCGAATACCAGAGGCTTAGTATTTCTGCATCAGTTGCTGTCACTCCAGGACTGACGTCAGGTCGTCAATGGTATAAAATCAGGCAGCCGACACCATTACATCAGTTTTTCTTGCCCCAAATGTCAGGAGCCCCCAAATAGGGAGCTAGTTTATGGTGGAGGAACCCCCAAATAGGGAGCTAGTTTATGGTGGAAGAACACCACCAGCAGAAAGTAAATAGCAAAAATCCCTGTAAGGAGCGAGGGGGAGAGAGAGAGAGAGAGACAAGGGGGATGGAGGGTGGGAAACCAGGACTGCAACAGTGAATACACTTGAACATCTACATTTACTGTAAGTGTACACAACTGTACTATGTTCTTCGTGTTTCACTGTTGCAGTCATCACACTTGGGTTGATTCCCAAAGGTGCAGAAAAGGGTGGAGGTAGTTAAGAAGACTGGGGGCTGGCTAGGATGCCCTGCAAGACTGTGGTTGCAAAGCCTACCTTGGATTTGGAGGAGACAAGCAGGTGGTAATGCTTGGAGAAGGTATGAACAGAACTCCATGTTGCAGCCTCTAGGATGTCCCTGGTAGGGACCCCTCTGGGAAAAGCTGTAGAGGTGGAGGTTGCCCTGGCGGAGTGTGTCCTAACCCCTTTAGGGAGAGGTTTCCCGTGGTATTTGTAGCAGAAATGGATACAGTGTGCTATCCATTTGGAGACGGTTTGCTTGGATAAGGCCTTGCCCTCTGCCCCTGCTGCAAAGCTGACAAGCAATTGGTCAGTTTTTCTAAAAGATTTAGTCCTATCCAGGTAGAATCTGAGCTGTCTGTGCACATCTAGAGAATGCAGAATCCTTTCCCCCTTGTTTTGTGGGTTAGGGAAAAAAGTGGGTAAATGAATAGATTGGCTGAGAGCCACACTGGACACCACTTTAGGCATGAAAGTTGGGTTAGTCCTGATGGAAACCCTGTCAGCATAAAAAATGATGAAGGGCTCCACAGCCATGAGTGTTTGTAGCTCTGAAACTCTTCTAGCTGAAGTGATGGCCAGAAGCAAGGCTGTTTTCCAAGAGAGGAATTGTAACTCTGCTGAAGCTGGAGGCTCAAAGGGGGGTAGCGTGAGTTTTTCCAACACAAAGTTAAGGTCTCAAGCTGGGGTTGCAACTCTGCTGGGTGTCCTTAAATTGTTAGCCCCTCTTAGGAACTGTTTGATGTGAGGGTCAGAAAAGAGAGGTGGCTCTGTGCTGTAATGAGCAGAGATGGCAGAGGCATAAATTTGTAATAAAAGAGAAGGATAGGCCCCTGTGTAGCAGGTCTGCTAGGTAATCCAGGATGAGAGATAGGGAGGGCTGTGCTGTTTCAGCTCCTTTAGCTTGGATCCAGGTGCAATACCTTTTCCACTTGTCAGCATAGGATTTTCTAGTGCTGGGGCATCTGACCTCACATATAACATTCAGGACTTGCTTCCTTAGGCTGGTAACTGGAGAAAAGGTCAGGGAATAAACCAGGCTGCCAGGTTCAGGGCCTGCAATTGTGGGTGCATGAATTCTCCATTCTGCTGGGTCAGGAGAGTTGGGATCTGAGGTAGGTGCCATGGTAGCAGGGCTGACAGACTGCGCAGCAGGGGGGTACCAGTGCTGGCATGGTCAGTCTGGGGCAATCAAGATTGGTCTTGGTTTTTCCTTCCTTATTTTGAGTAGTACCCTTGAAGGTAGAGGGGGAAATGCATAGTTCGAGAGGTTTACCCATTGGAAGGATAGGGCATCCACTTTCCAGGCCTTGCTGTGAGGTTCCCTGGTGCAGAATTTGCTGAGCTGGTGATTGTCGTGGGAGGCAAAGAGGTCCACCTTCGGAGTGCCCCATTTCTGGGTTATAAGGTTGAAGGTGCTGTGGTCTAGCTGCCACTCGTGTGGGTCTAGGAGGTTTCTACTTAGGTTGTCTGCCAGAGAGTTTTGGGAGCCTGGCAGGAATTGTGCTTGCAGGTGAATTTGCATGGCTGAAGCAGTGTGCCAAAGGGTCATGGCGAGCCTGCAGAGGGGATAAGAGTGAGTTCCTCTCTGCTTGTTGATGTACCACATCCCTGTGGTGGTGTCTGGTTTGATCAGTAGAGGCCCCGAGGACAGTAGGGGTCTGAAAGCGGTCACAGCATGCTGAACAGCTAGCATCTCTTTTTGGTTGATGTACAGATGTATTTGGTTTGGGCTCCAATGGCCCTGAATGCACCTGCCATTCAGGTGTGCACCTCAACCATAATCTGATGCATCTGTGGTTAGGGTCTGGGCAGCATGGGGTTGTGGGAAGGGAAGACCCTTGTTGTGGTTGCATGCTCCTGTCCACCAAAGAAAATCTTTCCTTAGACAGGGTATCACAGGTATGATAGTTTCCAGGTCCTAAGAGTGTTGACGCCAAAGGCTTTTTAGGTACCACTGAAGTTTCCTCATATGTAGTCTGGCATATGGAATGAATAGACTGCAGGATGCCATGAACCCTAGGAGCTTGCAGGATTTTCCTTGCAGATAATTGGTGGCTAGTTGAGAGAAGTAGCCTGTCAGATAGGCTTGTTTTTCTGGAGTAAGGAATGCCATCTGGGATGCTGTGTCCAGGCTTGCTCCCAGGGAATACAACTTTTTGAGTGGATACTACTATGGATTTCTTTTCGTTTATAGTACACCCCAGGGAGGTCAGTAGGTCCTTTACAAAGGTCAGGTGCTGTAACAGCTTTTCCTGACTGTTCACCTGAATCAGGCAGTCGTCTAGGTAGGAGTAAATTTGAATATTCCTTTGTCTACAAAAAGCAATGGCTGGAGCCAGGCATTTTGTGAAAACTCTGAGAGCAGTGGATAAGCCAAAGGGAAGCACAGAGAACTGAAAGTGCATAGATCCTGCCCTGAAACATAGATATTTCCTGCAGGAATCCTTGATTGGGATGTGTAGATAGGCCTCTTTTAGGTCTAGGGTGGCTAACCAAGTATCCTTGGATAGCATACGAAGAAGCTGCTGGAGGGTGAGCATTTTGAATTTTGATATCACCAGGAAGGTATTTAGAATAGACAGATCAAGGCTTGGGTGCCAGGTGCCCTCTTTTCTGGGTAACAGGAACAGTCTGGAATAGAAACCTTGGCCAATCTGGTCTGCAGGAACAGGCTGTATTGCCCTCATGAAGAGCAAGGAATGGACTTGGTTTTGTGCCTCTGCCCATTGGTTTGGAGGAAGATCTGGGAACCCTTTTGGGATTGGCAAAGTGTGGAAATAAAATCTGTATCCCTGGGACACTATGTTGAGGACCCATTGGTCATTGGTGATAGAGACCCAGATTTTGGCATGGGAGAAGTGTTTTCCTCCTACGGGCACAAGCAGGTGGGCAGAGGTCAGGGGTGGAGGTGCACATTCATTGTGAGTTCTTTCCATAAGGGGGTGGCTTAGCACTCCCTGTTTTTGAAGTGGAGGAACTCCATTGCTTAGATCTCTGCATTCCCTTGGATTGCTGTCTGGGGGGGGGGGGGGGGTCTGCTTCCCCTAGGTCTTGTCTGAGCTGGTCTAGAGGGGGGTCGGAAAGGACCAGTGTTTGGAGGGGCAATGCCTACTGAACCTCGGAGGTTGGACGTGTAAGAAGTATTTAATTCACTGCATAGATCTTTTTTAAGACCACTTCTGCCTTGGTGCCAAACACATTGTCGTTGTTCAGTGGTGCATCCAACAGTTTTGATTTGACATGGTCTGGCAAGGTCTATTCCTTAAACCAAGCATGCCTTCTAAGTAAAGAACCTGTGACTGCTGCCCTGCAGGATGCTTCTAGGGCGTCAAAGCCAAACTGCAAGGTGTGTTTAGTAACTTGGCTTGCAGAATGCATAAGCTCCTGAAATTCTTTATTTTCTGCACAAGCCAGAAAGGTAGATATTTTTTGTTTAAGGAGTTCCATAGTATGCTGCTGGTATGTCAGCATGTGGAAGTGACAATTTAGTGCTCTAATGGCAAGAGTTGCAGAGGTGTATACTTTTTTACCCCATCTGTCTAAAGCTCAGGAATCCCTGTCCGAGGGGGTGGGATTCTTAGCTGTGGTTGCTTTTATTCCTTTAGGTCCTTGGGAGATGACCTCTGTGTCAGCAGTAGGATTTTTGAAAAGAAATTTGTGTGAGTCAGGGACTCTGTAATACTTGTCAGGCTTCCTGGGAGCAGATGGAAGGGTGTCAGGGGTTAATGTGGAGTCCATAAATACATCATCCACAACATCCAGGACAGGAGGAATGGCTAAAGGTCTGTGCTGTAGTAAATCTAAGAATTCTCGGAGTCTCTTTTTGGACTGAGGATAGTCCTGACACTCCCATTGGAAATGCTCCCTTAAGGTATGTAGGGTTTCACCAAATGAAAAATCCTCTGGAGGACAGGCAGACGGAATGGATTCCTCTGCATCTGAATCCTCATAAGCAGACAAGGGTTGCATGTCTTCATATTCATAAACCCCAGTCATCGGACTCCTGGTCAGATAAAACTGATGGGGACAAGTCTCTTTTTCTTTTGAAAGGGGTAGGGCTGGCTTCCCCTAATAAGCATGATACGGTCTTCAGCCATTTTAAACATTTGTGACTGAGGCATGGAAGCAGGTGCTTGAGCTTGGTTCATCGTTTTTTTAAGCGCAGTTCGTACCCCGGGCCTTAGAAACTCGGTAGTTTTTGAAAGAACTGAAGATGCAAAAGAAGTCATTGGTTTATGTCGAGTTATCGGTAGTGCGAAGAACTTCCTTGAAAGCTGGTGCCTGCTCAGCGGCTCCAGTCCCATTCAAGTTAGAGACATCCACAGGATCCCTAGTCAAAGAAGAGTCTTGCAGCATACCGGTCTCCAAACTGGTCTCAGTAGCAGCCTGCGAATCCACAGAAGCGGGCATCAGGGGCTGCGCAAGCACCTCACTGAGGACCGGCGAACTGGAGACTAGCTTAACGGAAGCATCTTCGGCAGTTTTGGACCTATGTGGTCTGTCTCTGTCTTTATCCTTAAGTTTTTTCGGAAGATTGGTAGTCTGATGGCTTACCAAAGCCATTTCGGAATACGGAGATAGCAAAAATATTTAGCTACAATAAGGGCATGATGATGTACGGTTCTGGCATTGAACAAAGCACAAAACCGACAGTGAGGGACGTCGTGGTCTGGGCCTAAACAGGTGACGCAGTAAGAATGGAAATCTTGGTGTGGTATTTTGCTTTCCACAGGCGAGACAATTGTTAACTTTTTCTGACATTGGTTAGAGCAAGTAAAAAGGATTCCCAATGGGTACTTAGCTAGACTTCAACTTCAATTCGGAAATGAAAATTCAGGTAGTGGCTGACCGGCACTCGTGCGAACTACTTCTGCTTCGGGCTCCTCAGCAAAAAAGACTGATGTAATGGTGTCAGCTGCCTGATTTTATTCCACTGGCGACCTGACGTCAGTCCTGGAGTGACAGCAACTGACGCAGAAATACTAATCCTCTGGTATTCGAACCAACTGAGGGCTACCCCTGGCAGGATAACCCAAGTGTGATGACTGCAATAGTGAAACATGAAGAACATCTGCTAGCAACATGTACAAAGTCCTATTCTCTTGCAAATTTCTGAAATAACTGACTAGTAAATTGAGTACCATTACCAGAAATAACTTTGTGTGGGCTACCATGGACTGAGAAATAACATTTCAACTTGGTAAGAACAGTAGTAGATGTTAGGTTAGGTAGTAAGTCAATCTCAAACTAACTCAAATAAGAGTCTACCAATACTAAGTAGTGTTGACCGTCCAACTCAAAGATATCACTGGCTACTGTTGAATAAGGTAGTTCAGGGACTTGACTTAGCTGAAGTGGTTCTCTTTGAAAATGCGGTCTAATAATATTGCATACTGAACAAGAAGAAAGCATTTTGTAATGTCTTTCAGTAATGAAGGACAAAATACAAATTATCTCACTCTTCTCTTAGTGGATGCAGAACCTGGGAGACCATGATGTAAAATCTGGATATATTCTTGTTGTAAGGAAGCAGGAATGACCATTTTAAAACCTTTGAAAATAATGCAATCTTCCATCAACATTTCATCTCTGTAAGGAAAATAGGTTTGCACTTCAGGTGGTACACTAGATTGCTTTGACGGCCATTAAACATTAATGAAGTGATTGAGCTTTTGCAAAATTGGATCAGTCTTAGTGTGATCTCTTAACTCATCAAGCCTACTGGTTGAAAAATTATGCACTGCCATCAGGTCAAAGTCAAAATTCTCTGCATCAAGCTGTTCCGTCGTATTTCTGGGTGCTCTGGATAAGGTATCAGCCAGATAGAGTAGTTTGCCTATCATACAGACCATCTTGAAGTTGTACTTTTGCGATTTGAGCATCATTCTTTGTAATCTTGCTGCAGCTGAATGCATAGGCTTCTTTAGAATAATAACTAGAGGTTGGTGGTCAGTTTCAATCCGAATAGCTCGCGCATAAATATAATCATGAAACCTGGAATATGCAAATGCTATTGCCAAAAGTTCTTACTCAATTTCAGCATACTGCATTTCAGTTTGGGTAAGTGTTCTAGATGCACAGAGTACTCGACTACCCCCTTGAAGTATAACTGTGCCAAGAACAAACTGACTAGCTTATTTACATCATAGTATCTTAATGTAGGTGGGGTGATCATTTTCTGCTTAAGGTCTTCAAATGCCTTCTGGTGCTGTTCTGCTTAAGGTCTTCAAATGCCTTCTGGTGCTGTTCTAACCATGACCATGCAACATTTTTGCGCATCGATTCTCTTAAAGGTGCTATCAACTCACTGAAGTCTGGTATAAACTTGCCTAAATAGTTGATCATGCCTAGGAAATGCTGTAGAGACTGAACATTGTCTGGTGCTGACATATCAAGAATAGCTGCCTGCTTGGTCGGGTCTGGTCTCAAGCCAGTACTGGTAAATAAGTGGCCTACATATAAAGCTTCGGGTAGTCTGAATTTGCACTTCAGAGGACTGAACTTCAAGTTTACTTCACGTGCTCTGTCTAGAACTCTCCTTAGGTTTCTGTCATGCTCTGCTTCACCATTGCCTCCAACCAATAAATCATCTACTATTACGGCATAAGGATAACCTGAACAAATTTGCTCCATTGCACGCTGGAAGAATTCATTTGTAGAATTTATTCCAAATGGCATCCTTAGGAATCTGTATTTGCCAAACAGGGTACCAAAAGTGGTTAGTAATGAGGATTTGCGATCATGCATCACTTGCCAAAATTAACTTTTTTGCATCCAAGACAGAAAAAACAGTGGCATTCGATATTAGGGCTGCAACTTCAACCGTGCGCATTGGATGATGCAGTCTCTTCAATGCTTTGCTCAAATCTCTTGGGTCAATACACATTCTGATTTCGTCTGAGCCTTTCTTGTGAGCTGCTACCATAGACAACATCCATTCCATTGGTTCTGTAACTGAACAAACTACACCTTGCTGCACCACTTTATCCAACTGAGCCTTAACTTTATCCTGCATAGCTATCAGAACTCTTCTTGCTGCTCTGACAACTGGATTGACCTCTGGGTCTAACATCATGGAATAAACAACTAGAAGTTTGCCCAACTTGTCATCAGAAACATAACCGTACTCTGAGAAAATTGCTTCAGAAAAAATTGGAACTAGGGTATGCACTTATGTGATGAACATCTTTGTTAAAAGAAAGCAGATTCTTTCTCAAACTGTCTTTGAGACCCAATAAAGACTGTACTGGTATTCAGACTACATAGAATAACAAGTTGTAACAGTTCTTGGCCAAATAACATGAAAGCATCACCGAGCCTTCTGTTTAAATTTCTTCAACTCCATAAGCAACAAGTTCCGCACTACCGGCCACATTGAGTTGCTCATTAGTTCTCACTTTAGCAAATGTGCAAAAACTTGTGACATTGCTGACCAAAAGCTAAGCACTTCATTCTTTTAGACACATGATTGGCACCACAACTGCGATAGTTAACAGTAAAGCTGGACTTGGGTTTTGCTGAGTCATGCTTGTACTGCACTAAGGAATGTGCTCCTTTAACTGAAGTAGTCTCAGAACTTGCTGGAAAGCTATGGGGTTTCCTAGTGAGCCAGCAGGGGCTGTGGCTGCCATGTGCCTAGGCCTACTTCTGTTTGCCATGTGTTACATACTATCTACATTTGTTCTGGAGCCTGCTGAAACCATACTCTTGTCACTCAAAAGCAGGGTTGCCAAACGTCCCTATTTGGGCGGGACTGTCCCGAGATCAGCAACCTAATCCTGAGTCCCGCACTGCCGGTTTAAATCCCGGGCAGCCTCCGCTTTGTTTTTTTTTTTTTTTGATTGGCCCGTAAACCGGCATACTGGCCAATCAGAAATCGCTAAACACAGAGCTTCTTGTGTTTAATGCTGAACATCGCAGTTCCGCATTAAACAGAAGTAGCTCCGTGTTTAGCGATTTTTGATTGTCAAAAAATCGCAAAAAAGAGCTACTTCTGTTTAATGCGGAACTGCAAAGTTTTTGAAGCAGCTCCATGTTTATTTATTTTTGATTGGCCTGGGCTAATCAAATAAAAAATAAACTCAGAGCTACTTTTGTTTAATGCGGAACTCTGATGCTTTTTCTTTTTTTTAGTCTTCACTTTGTTTCTCCCTTCCTGGCCAATCGGAAATCTGGCAACCCTGCTCAAAAGCATACTTGTGTGTTTCTCCATAACTTCACGGATTTGGCAAATTTCAATGGCTTTACTCAACGTTAAATCACTGGCAATCTTTCTTACAGCAGCACTATGAATACCACACACGAGCCTGTCCTTTATTAACTCATCTTTTAAGTCACCAAACTGACACATTTTGGCTTTGTTTCTCAGGTCAGTTATATAAGCTGCAAAAGTTTCCTGTTTTCTAATCTCTCATGCAAAACAAATGCCTCTCTAATGTAATGTTTGTCTGGAGGTTGCACATTTCTCTGAACTTGCGCTTCACACACTCAGGGTCTTCCTTTGATTCAGCCTGTACAACAATATGACGATTTTCACCTTCTCCCTCATATACTGCTGGTGCACACACAAATGAATTATCTCGTTTCTATGGCCTCTGACCCACCTAGGTTTAGCAAAATGAATGCTCTTGTGCATGCATCTTTACCTGGATAAGCTGCTTCTATAAAAATATCTTACTCTTACTCAAATATCCTCCAATTCTCTGCAATATTCTGATCAACAAGTGGCGAGGGCTTTCGAAATCCATCTGCTATATTAACACATACCATTGAAGGGTTTTGCAAATAAGCACGAACAAATACACATATGCCAGAAATTTATGCCAGTACATGTAACTTCACCCAATAGCAAAACAAGCCTTGTGAAACTGAACCTTGCAAAATAAGTCTCTCAGGTACTGTAATACTCTTGAAAATTACTGTATTGTAAGAAATTACCTCTTATCAGTATAAGAAACATATCAAACAACTGCACAATGCAAGCTTCTGTGTAACGGAGTTTTGCGAAATAAGTCTTTCAGGCACTGTAATAACTTTGAAACTACTGTATTGCAAAAGTAATCTATCATCATTTTAAGAAACATTTCAAATAACTGCACAATGCGAATGAACTGGGCAAGAGGAGTTCAGAGTCAGTAACATCTCGAAGTAATGGCACTTAGAGAATAAACTATACACAGCACACTGAAATTTCCCCAAAATGGCGGTACCTTGCTAGGCAATTCTTTACAGTGAAACAAACATACTGTCATGGTGGCACTTTGCAAAAAGACACACCCAGCACAAGAAACTTTTCAAAATGGCTGTACTTTACGAAACAGTTGCACTTAGCACACACCATAAGCACAGTAATAATCACACACTGTAAGCACTTTTACACACTTTGAGATACTTCAAATAACTCCTTGATACAATACGAAGTCGTAGTTATGCCAAAACACAGCACTTTACCAAAAAACATGCAGTCGCCTTGCATTATTTACTCTTAGATTCATAGGTAGGTGCTAGGCTATCTGTCCAAAGGCATTTATAAGCCTAGCCAGAATGTGCTGGCTTTCGCCGCCCCCTTGGATTAGTTCCATGTGCCTCTGTCCAGCAAAGCCACTGAAGTGATCCCTGGGGTAAACTTTCTGTTTCCCATCTACTCATCAAGGTTTCTCTTGAAAAATGTTAGTGAGGAGCTCTGCCTAATGTAGATTGGAATCTTGTTCCAAAGCATGGGAAGTCTCTGGGGCAGAAATCTATCCCTCCAGCACGTCCTATTTATTGTTGTGGTGAGGTTTAGATCCCTGGAGCATGTGGCTCGAGGGGATAAGGTTTTCTTTTAGGTGGAGCATGTCCATCAATTCTGGGTTGGATATGATTTTGTATGTCAGGCAGAGATCACCTCTGAGTAGGCGGCATGCAACAGAGTACAGCTGGACTTTCTTCAGTCGAGCTGCATAGGGAATCTGTTTGAGGCCAGTGATCCTCTTGGTGAGGTACTTCTGTTGTCTTTCCAGCTGTTGCAGGTGTCTTGTAAGGTACATCCCAAATGGGGCATTGTACTCTATGATGAGTCTGATGAGTGATGAGTTGAGGGGCAAAGTGACCTCTTTTGATCTGGATGTGAACCCTTTTGTGGTTAGGTGAGCCACATAGAAGGATTTTCTAACCACTTTGGTAATGTGATTATCAAAGGAGAGATTACTATCTACTTGGGTCCCCAGATCCCTTATTACGTCTTCTGTATTTAGGGGACTACACCTAGTAGTGGTAGTTTGTGGATACTTTGTTTTTTACAAAGAGGATGACTATGCACTTTTTGGCATTTAGCTTGAGGCCATGATTTTGACACCAGGTATCCGTCTCAGTGAGACCCTTTTGGAGGATGTCTGTGTCAGCCGGAGAGTCCGTTATAGCCCCTAGTTTGCAGTCGTCTGTGAACCTGGTCAGCCATAGTCCCCCTGTGCTTGCCTGTACCTCTGAGAAGTATATGCCAAACAGGAGGGGTCCTAGGAGTGAGCCCTGGGGAACGCCACTTGTAACCAGTTTAGAGTCAGACCTATCTCCCGCAGCTCTCACCATGTGGGTTCTTCCCGTGAGCCTGTTGACAACCCATCTTGTGACATAGGGGTTTATTTTCAGGCTGGTGAGCTTGTCTATAATGCCAGAATGGGGAATGGTGTTGAAGGCCTTTGCAAGGTCTAGGTAGGCTGTGTGTTCCACCTTTCCCTTGTCTACAGCCTTGGTAACCGTCTCAAAGAAGTCCACCAGGTTTAGGAGGCATGAAGTGCCCTTAAAGCTGAACTGGGTAGGGTCCAGTGTTTGGAGGTTCTCAATGTCTCTGTTAATAAGTTCCATGATGATGCACTCCATAGCCTTGCAGACCAAGCTAGTCAGGCTTACAGAGCGATAGGTCCTAGAGTCTGTTGTGGCTCCACCTTTGTGGAGCGGAATAACAATTGCTGTGCACCACTATATGGGTACGTAGCCTGTGGAGAGGCTGAGTTTGAACAGTGTGTTTAGGTGAGGAGTTAGTTCGCCTTTGAGCATGTGTAGGACGCAGCCTGGGACACTGTCCAGTCCCACTGATGCTGTGTTTTTGGCTTTGGAGAGGGCTGTTTTAACCTGAGTGTCTGTGATTTCAGGGGCTCTACATTTTTGGGGGTGAGAGGGTGGTGAAGCTTGCACTGAACCTGTCTGCCAGGAAGTTGGTGATATCGGTGGGTTCAACCATTCTGCACCAACAACGAGCAGATCTGAGCAATGCCACTTAGATTCTTGACATAGCTAAGGAATGCCTTGTGGTTATCTTTGGAGTCCTTGGCAATTTTTCTTTCGAAGCTCGTCTTGGATGATTTTATGAAGGATCGTAGTTTGCACATATATCAATTTTCTCTATACTGAGGAGTGCCTTAGTGCATGCATTTTGAGGTTTACACTTCTGGCACTGAGTAGCATTACCCTCAGTTTTTTGTTACTTGTGCTATTTACGGTGGTGGGTTTGTCTTTTGAGCCTTGCCTAAAAAAGGCACTATGGGGGTAGCAAGAGCCTTGGCCAGTATTCGAAAGCCTAAGGGTGACAGGTGCAAGCCGTCTCTAGCGAAGCAGCATGGCTTGTCGAGCATGTCATCCCAAGCGGACAGACACAGGATCCCCTTTGAATGACACCTTAAACTTACCAAATGTTGAAATTGATAATTTTTTCTTTATACTGTGTTATAATTCTTGGTGAGGTCAGGATGCTATTCAGGGTCAGGGTCATACCGGCCTGAGCTACGTGATCAGACAGCTCTTCCATGTCTCTTTTCATGTAGTCCAGGGAGGTACGGCTCAGGTCATTCGCACCAACATGGACAATGACAGAGTCATATATGTACTTGTTCTGTAGTGACCCGAGTGTTTGTGTTATGTGGTGGATCCTGGCACCCGACAGCAGCTAACAGTAACCTTCTCCTTATTCAGCCTAGTGAGTGGGACATCAGTGTGCCGGACTATAGAGTCACCTGTTACTAGTATGTTGGGTATGTTATTTTGCCTTAAGGGCTGTGATTGCGTGGCACACTGGCTTTGTGAAGTATGTGTTTCATGGTTTGTGTTGGGGGGGTGGAGGTTGCTTGGATGTCTGCTTTTGGAGGTCTCTGTTGCTTTTATAGATTTTTATTTAGAGCCTCCGAGTATGTTTTTGTATATTTATGTGTGATTTTTGCCAGTGCTGGTTTAATGGGTCTATGTGAGACTGGTGGTGTGCTGCAAGTATTTCCCTTCTCCTCTTGACTGTCTGATCCAGTCTTGGGTTGAGAGAGTTTAGCCTCGGCTGTATAATTGCATCTCTCACATGTATTAGTGTTTGGTGGTAGGAGGAGAGGGTTGTCTGTGTACATGAGGCAGTTGTAACGTTGCCTCAAAATGCCAAGATTCACCAGTTGGACTGGAGAGTACACCTGAAACTGCACTTTGGACACGCCTGGATAGGTACAGTGAACTGTTTTACTTAATGGCTGTTAAGGTCGAATACAGAGCCTTGTCCTTCTGTAGAGTATAGGAGGGGTCTAGTGCTAGGGTTTATAAGTGCTTGCTATGAGTTTTGAGCAAGTGCTGGGCTGAGAAATTAATGGCTTGAGTGCTTAAGTTGAAAGTTTGTCTAGTTCCAAGGGAAAAAGTGAAGAGGAGACTTTGTGGAGCCGGGAATACTTATACCCTAGCTAACTGGCGCTGCCCAGCGCACAAAACCGGGCAAATGCGTTTTTTTTTTAGCAGGGAAATGAAAGCGAGAGAAATTAGCCCAAAATGGCCAATAAACTACTATTTCTGGGCTGAAACCACTCCTCCAGGGACAGATAGGCTGCTCAAAGCTCCCCTCTATCACAGGTGAACAGAGAAACTTCCTTCTATCCAAGTAAGATATGGGCAAACACAGAGATTTGTAACACAGCCCTGAATTCAGCACTAACCTGAAAACTGGACTATACTAGCTTAGAAAGCCAGGAAACAAGTATATTTTTTTGTTTTTTGGGGTTTTTTTTTCCAAAAGTAAAGCAGATACAATCAAAAAACACTTTAAATGCAAAGAAAATGATACTTATTGTTATATATCTCAGATGAGAGTTGTAGTCAATGCCCCTAGTAATAAAGTATGAAGAAACACAAATACATTGTGTTTATATACATATATAAAACAATAGAAAATGAACAAACTGATTTAAACAAGTTACCCAATTAACCAGAAAAAAGCTCACAACTGAGCCCTGTTCCAGCAGTCTTCAATGAGACAAGTTCTAACTGCACACTCCTGCTACTAGGGTGCAGGGGAACCTTCTCCAAAAAAAAGATGGCCTGGATCAGTGCTCAAGTTATAAAAACAAAGCTAGATTCAGCAGGCCTGAATCTGGTCTATGCTACAGCAACAAGGCACAACAATTTCAGAAAGAAACAGTTCAAATAAGCAGACACAATAAGCCTGTGACCAGAAATTCCCAGCTCAGAAGGGCAGAATCCAGCCTTTCCTCCCACAAGAGTGCAGACCACAAACCATCTTAATGTAGAACAACTGGCCTGAAGCCCAAGTGCTTAAACCAGAACTAACACACTTTTAGAATAGCAGACACTGAGCCTTCAATCAGCAATTCCCAGCTTAGAATGATGTAAGCTACCTGTCCTGCAACAATGGTGCAGACCACAAACCTTAATGTAACGCAACCGGTATGAAGCCCAAGTGCTTAAACCAAAAGACTCAGAATAACAGTTACAATTTAATCAGGCTACTACCAAGCAGTAATAAATGCAGCACAATAAATAAAATTGAGTACTTTTAAGAACAGGCAAAAGCAAAATAAAGTAGGAGGAACACAAATACAGTAAAAGCAAATGAATAAAGTGAAATGTATATATTTTTTGGTTAGTAAAGTGCAAGGAAAGAGGAAGGAAGAACCTAAGTGGGTTAGCCTTCTCAAATCTTCTCTCTGTATTAAGTAGAGTGAACACTAGACTCAGAATATGATCTAACTGTACTCGGTTAAGTGAGCAAATGAGATGGACCCAGGAGGAGTGTTCAAATACAGACTTACAGGAGGGGCGGGCAATTCCAGAGCCACCAACACTAACACCATGACAAGAACAGGGATGGTGGGTGGGGAACTAACTGCAGAGACACACAGCACACACTATTCAGTGAAACACAAAATTAGGTAACAGAAAAAATGAAATACAGTACTTTTAAAACTGCAAGTTTGTACATAACAGAAGACTAAAATACTGTATTGCAATTTTGCACTTAACTTCAGCTTCTAATGCAGGTGATTGTAGCCAACCAAGTCTCTCAGAAGTTGAGCATAAAAACTTAATGTGCCCTTTTTGCCCTTATTATATTCTTTTTGTTCATTTAATCTCTTTTCATGGCCATTGCACTTTTCTTGGGACTGTTTTACTCTAAACATGCTCGTTTTGCTTTAAACATACTCATTTTTGCTTGTCTGATAATCGTTTTGTCAAATACCTTAACTTTAGCTATTCCCCTTAGTTAATAAACCTTTCGTGCCTCCTGCTTGTTTAATAATACAGCCTGTGCCCTTGTAATGTCCCATTTTATCTTTCTTTTATAAAATAAGCACTTCGTGTGAATTTTCATTACCTCTGATTCTTTTCTGGCTCTTTTTCGTACTCTTTCTCTTGGTTTACCTTCACTGTCATCTCTGCACCTCATGGCTCTGAATACCACTCTCTGCAATCCTAGTTCTGACCCCATGTCGCTCTCCTACTTTGGACACAATATAAGAGTTTTCATGGGTTCTGTTCAAGCAGCTTTATTACAAACATCACAATAGAAGTTTACTGACTTTAACTTAAGTAACTTGTATACAAACATACTACTTCAATCATACATGCTCACCCTCTGGCTGCACTCTCAAAATGACACTGGGAATAGCATGTGCCCTGTATTTATATGTGCACACTCAGCCTTCGACATGCTTCTTAAAGCTACAGCACATACTCTCTGATCTACAAACACCATAACTTACTTATGAACTTAATGAAATGTGAACATATGCAGGTCTCACTTCAGCATAATGGGAAGGTACCGAGTATGTAATATGCGTAAGACAGCCAACTTATTACATCACTTGCCATTTTGGTACAAAGTATGCATTTCCTGTATTAACCATTCCTTATTCAGTCCAAATGCTTACCTCAAAACTGCCACATCTGCCTTTCACCATCAAGGGGAGCTCTACAACTTCACTGAGGGGCTAACCATGCCTGGCTGGACCAACACTGTAAATGCATGCTGTATTTTGCATTTGTAAGTATCAACATCATGCCTTAGAAAGTAAGACTTATAAAACATGTCCTTCTCATGTGACTTGTGAGAGCAGGCATATAATTTTGATTTTACATCTGATGCTAGAGTTATTTTTCATTTCCCCATTATTTGCATCACTACTCATTTTACTATTCTGCATCCATGCCATCTGGTCAACAATTAAGGCAGCCCTGAGCTTCTGCTAGACTAGTCACTTCTGCAGAATTTATCTGAGCAAACATAGACAAGATCACAATTCCTTCTACAGACAAAAAGTCATAAATTACACAGAGTGTGTGACAAGAACTTAACTTCATGCAACTATTCTATATAATGAAAAAGAACACACACTACTATTGATTTTACAAGGCTGCCTCTGTAGCATCATCGGCTTTGTAAAACACTTATTTCCAGCTTCAGCAGACAACAGTAACATCAGTAAAACAGAATGCAAGTAATAAGGATTATACATGTTACACTGCAAAAGCTACACTTGGGGTGGCATTGGAAACCTCACTTGCAAAGCACAACTATTTCAAACCACAGAGCACTGAATTTATAATTCTGAAGGCAGTTAACATGACACTGAAAAAGATAACCCAATAATACAATCCACTGATTGTTCTATATTGGATTATTTAAGTCCTATACATTGACTAGCTTCCATATTTTTATGCAAAGCAGCATTGATTCACCGCAAAGAACATGACCACTTAACAGTAAATTAATCTACTACAACTGTGCAAGTTTAACTTGGCTGCGGTAACATTGTAAGACAGCAGGAAATTCACTGTGAATCACACACTCTATCAATCAGTTGTTGAAACAGCATCATCACCACCACAAACATATTCAACTTAAGAACAAGTAAAGAATTAAGACAAAATGTTCTCAACTGCAGTCAGTCCAAGTGCAGAGTGAAAATGCGTCGGCACTAACACTCCATAACTTACTCAAGTCCAGCTCACTAACTCAGAAAGATTAAGCTCACTAACTCAGAAAGATTAAGGAGCACTGCTCCCATTCTTCGTTTCAGATGCAGACACAAATGAGCTAACCACCTACATCTGCAGCCAAAGAGATTTCAGGATGGACTCTCTTTTTTTCCACTAAATACTAGCTACAATTCCCTGCTGATCAATTCTTGAGTATAAATCTTGCATCGCTATGAGGAAGCAAAAAGCAAGAGATCAGGAAGGAGACTCGACACTAAACTCATAAATATATTTATATACATATACGTATATGTATTTATATGTATGTACACACACACACACACACACACACACACACATATATATATATACAGTATACAGATAGACAGATAGATAGATGTGTGTGTTTTGGGGGGGGGGGGGGGTTGCCTGATTGACCTAAATATTGACAGCAAAACACTTACTGACTAGGGAAAGTTTGGCCAAGTCACAGAGAATAGTACAGTTGTCTAAGAAAATGTTTGAGTATATCACTGCTGCAATAGCCTAAGCTATAAGGGATGTCCTGCCAAACATAGATTTAAATACTCTAGGCACATGTGCCTACAAACATGGACACAGAGGCACAAATGTTGAAATACATACACACCCACATACGCATGCATGCACAAATTTAAACAGCTCCAAGCATGCCTCTACATACTTACACACACACACACACACACACAGATTTGCAATACCTGCTGTGGTACTAACAGCCCTGCTCCTGACACAGGCATCAATGAGAATACAATGTCAAAACATGGTGTACATTTTTATCACATCAGTCCCCAAACAGCATGACACAGTCTGAATTTGAATCACTCTACCATGCTGCTCTCATCCCACTGAAAGGCTCAAGGAAACTGCACATGGTTAATCTGCAGGTTTACCCACTGAGCCTGCTAAAGTACTATACGCTACAGCAGTCTGAACTGTGCCCTCATAATGCACTGAGCAATCCTGTTAGAAGCAGTGCACTTTGTGTTTCTAAATCCAGGACTTCTCTTTTTATGGAGACCTTGAATATTTCTCTTTAATTTTAGGTTTTTCTTCAGACTAAGAAGGAACAGAAGAAATATTTGGTAGTTCATGTTATATTACTTAAACGTTACAACATTCTTATCTCTTCTAGACAAAGTTTTTCTTATTAGATTAGGTTATGTTCATAGGTGCTTACTAGACTAGTGGTCTGCGAGGATCATAAAAAGCCTGACCTTAAATGTCCACGGTAGTTTACATACTCATTATATTTTCCATATGAATAATCCAGAGATGGCCAAACAAGGATATGTTAGGACATTTCAATGTTTCCCCTATCCATGAGGATCAAGGATGCTAAACCAGGGATAAATTAGCAGTTACCGAACCATTCATGCAAATTATCTTTAAATAGAATAAGAGACATACTTTGCTTTATGTGGAGTGAAAGTCTGTTCCATAGAACAGGCATTCTCCATGGTACAAACTTAACCCTCCGACATTTTATTTTGCAAAAGAGATTGAGATGCCTTGAGCAGGGGCTTATGATACCATTGGACTTGCGAATATGCACTAGGTCTGGCAGAGTAGGGTCTGATGAAGCTCTATATGTGAGAAAGAGGTTGTCTCCCAGTAGCCTATTCGACACTGAGAAAGTGGAAAAGGCTTTAAGATGGTCTGCATAATTTTTATTATGTAGAAACATTTTTTTTACAATCTAGGCCCCTGACTGATTTATTGAAAAAGTGTTGTATAAATAAATCACTATTTGAACTTTCACTTTGTAGGCACATTCTCCAGTCAAACCTCTCAACATCTTGGTGCAAGAAATCTGGACAAAGCCCGACAAAATGGGGGAACAAAGGACAAAAAATAGGGACATATTTTAAATATTGCTCTTATAAACTTAGAAAGTTGCTAGAGTAACACGGTTTGTTTTAACATACATTTTCTGAAGGATCTGAAGTCTGAAATTCAAATGTATGCCATTATTTGGTGACTTTAATCATTAGCTTATCCCAGTGATTTGCCAGAAAACCACAAATTATATGAGGAACAGGCCAAAAATCTGGACATTCTGCAAAAATCTGGACAGTTAAGAGGTATGTCTCCAGTTTGACCAGTAGTAGCTCAATCAGATCACTGGTGAGGGCATATTTTTGTAGTGATATGTTCCACACAAGTGCCAAATTATCAGCACAGAAGTACACATGGAGACTGAATAAGCGGTCAGAATATACATGTATACAGGGTAAAGAAGTAAATCAAAATAAGACTGTTGTGGATACAGCTTGCTATTAGCTGAAGGGGAAGGCAGAACACTATTCAGCCATACCCTGATGTTGCTATGTTGCTGGTACCACTCAGTGACTTGAAAGTTCTGCCAGAGGGCATGCTAGCTGTCATGAAAAGGAAGTAGGGACTGCATCAAAGACCATGGATGCGTCATTTAAAAAGATAGCTATAATGTCAACCCTAGCAATACCTATACAAACGCATTCACTGAGAGATAAGAGGCCCATCACTACTAGGAGTCCTTCATGAAACAAAATCACTAAGCGTCTCAGAGGCAGCAAGGTATGAGGTGAAATGGTGAGACACTGCAGTCTCAAAAAATGCTGACTGTGAGGCAGAAGCGAGACTGTTCAGAAAATGAATGTAGCTGTATCTCAAAGTTTTAGGAACTGCTATGGCTGCTGCTGCTGATTACCAGACAGTAAGAAACTAACATCCTGAAGGAAAGTTTGAAAATGCATCTCAGCTGGATGAAGGCAAAAGTATTGCAAACACATACAAATCTGTAGTGTAATCCATCAAAGCTTGGTTGACCACTGTTAATTACGTCAAGAGATAGTATCTAAAATGGAGAAGGTCTGCGATCTTGGTTCAAAGGCTTCTGTGTGAAAGTTAAAAGAAAGAACACAGTAGAATGATGAAGAAATGACTATGTCAGACAGAGGAGGAAACATTTTCGTTAAAGTTCAAGTCTTAACATGGAATTATTTATCTTCTAGAGATGGGACCAGCAATTCCCAGAGAGATGGTTAAAAGAGATTGAGAAAGCAAAAGGGAAAGGAGGGTCAGGTGGCTACAAAGAGGCCAACTGCATAATCAGACATCCTTGAAACTTTTCTTGCCTCCCATTCATTCTATCGTTCTTATTCCCATTCATTGCATCTTTCTTATAACACAAATATAAAACTGATTTACAGCATTTTACCATGATTTGATAAAGAAAAATCAAGCCATAGTCGTTTTAAGTGCATTCTGAAATGATATACATAAATGACTTGATACATATTATGTATAGATTAATTCAAGAGAAAACAACAGTAAAGTACAGTTGTGTAAGATCTTGCTGTAACAGCACATGTCCTACTTCTCACTGTTGCAGTATTCTTTACGCCTGGGATATCCTGCCGAGGACAGCCAAACATCCAGCCAGCATACCAGCCTTTTCATCTTCTGGGCACTATATGTCAGATGTATGTCATACATGCCAGCTATAAGGTACACATGTGACATATGAAAGTCTAATCCTCAGAACTGTAGTGCCCCAGAAGAACCAGAACAATATAGAGGAAAGTAATAGGATACACCCAGGAAGAGAAGAAGAACAGTATAAAAGAAAGCCCCCTCGGCCAGAAGGAAAACAACACAAGAAACATGGGGTAGGAGGGATGGACAGATTACTGCAAAAGTGAGAAGTAAGACATCTACAATTATGATAAGATCTTACACAACTGTACTATGACCTTCTTTATCACTGTTGCAGTATTCTTTACTTCAGGGAGAGTACAAAAGCTACTGTAAAGTATGGGAAGAGGAAGCCACAGAAGAGCCTCAAAAACCCATGGAGGATGGCACTACCAAACTGTCCCTGGCCCTAGACATGATATCCAACTTGTAATGTTCGGTGAGAGTATGAACAGAAGACCAAGCAGCAGCTTCCAAGATGGATCTAGTATCCAGACCCTTGAAAAAAGCACCGGAAGTGGCCACTGCCCAGGTAGAATGAGCACAAACAGAAGAGTAAGGTGGTTTACCATAAAAAGAACAGCAAAATGAAATGGCCTTAGAAATACAAGAGGAGATGGTTTGCTTAGATACTGCCTAACCCAATTTCCTGCCATGAAAGGAAACAAAAAGCTGCTCACATTTCTTGATGTGTTTTGTCTTGACCAAGTAATATCTCAGCTGTCTATATAAATCCAAGTTATGAAGAACTGTCTCACTCAATACATAAGGGAAAAAGGAAGATGAATGGACTAATACAAGGACAAATCATTAACCACCTTGGCCATAAAAGAAGGACTGGTACAGAGACATACTCTCCTTGTGAAAAAAAGGTGGAAATGTCATGAATGCTTGACGTTCATAGACCCTCTTTACAGAAATAACAACCACCAACAATACAGTCTTCCAAGTATGTCATAGGAAAGAAGAAATTGCAGGCTCAAAAGAAGACTGGGTCAATTTTTCAAGTACAAAATTAAGGTCCCAACAAAGAGAAATAGGCTTTCTTTGAGGCCAAGTATGAAGGACATCTTTTAAAAAAATATTTGACTTCAAAACTAGAAGCCAGCGGTGGATTCAGAGGCAAATAAATGGAAATGACTGACAAATGAAGTCTAACAAATGAATATGCCAAACCAAAATTCAGCAACTCACACAAATAAGAAAGGACCATAGGAACCACTACAGAAAAGAAATTCAGGCCATGCTTGAGATACCAAATAGAAAATCTCTTCCATTTAATCACATACATATTCTAGTAGTGGGTTTTCTGATCTCCTGCAAAACCTGAAGCACATACTCAGAAAACTGGTGCCTAAAAGGAATCAAAACCTTATCATCAAAAGTATCAAATGAAGGGTGGAAAAGTGATGGTGAATGAGAGATTCCTTGTCTTGTCTGAGAAGATCCATCCTGTGTAGTAACTTGAGGGTTGGGAGGGTGGCCTAATGGTTAAGGTGTTTGCCTTACAAACACAAGGTGCAGGGTTTGAGTCTCACAAGGGATAATTGGCTAAGCTTAAAATGGCTCACAAGTGCAGTTAGCTTAGTACTAACCTATGAACCTATGAACCTATGATTCCACAGTCAACACAGAAAACTGATAAAAAACGAAAAAGCACACCAAGCCACAAATTGTAGTAAGCACCAAAAGAAAAAAGTCCACTGTTAGATACACGTTAGCAAGAACACTTTAATACATGAAGCGCTTTTCGTCTACCAAAGTTAGTAGACTTCCTCAGAATGATGTAAAACAGTTTTAACACTCTTTAAATACCTTCTAGAGTAACAACTAATACTAATTAAGAACAAATTAATCTCTAAGTAATTAACCAATAACAAATACAAAGAAATCAGTGCATCATAGTAATACACATAAAATAAACATAAAACTAAAAATAATAATTTTGCAGTTAAAATTAATCAAGGATTGACTTGTCACATACCATAAAATAAACAACAAACCCTCTTTTATAAAGCTAATATAGTATATAAAAGATTATTAAAAAGACTAACTTTAAGATGTTCACATTATTTTATCTGGTGTTATATAGTTAAACCAATTCAACGTCTCAAATTTCTAAGTTTTAAAACACAATTAATCGAACACAAATCATTAAGTCCTGGGAAAGAGTAAGAATGCAATCTTATCTGCCATTTTAATTCCTTTTCTTCTAACATTAAGTTACAGGGGACCCTTTGCCCCGTGTTTACAATTTGGTCAATTACTAAAAATCTAAAGTTGTGTTCTTTATAAAGTGACACATGCTTCGCCAGGGCATTCTCAAGTTTCCCTTTCTTTATGGCGTACAGATGTTCATATACTCTGTCCTGCAATCTACGTTCGGTCTTCCCTACGTAGAATGCAGGACATTGTTGACACATAGCCAAATACACCACCATACGTGAATTGCAATTAGTTCTGTGTTTCAAGTAGTAAGTTCTTTCAGCTATAGTGAATTTGTTTGTCTCCAAAATAGCGTTACATCTATTGCAATTTTGACATTTAAATGTGCCAGGTGTTTTAACAAACCTAACTAAAGGTCTTTCAAGTAACTTTTTCAAGTTGTTGCCTTTCCTAAAAGTAATTTCTGGTCTAGGCCCCAACTTGTTGTACAACAAGGGATCCGTTTTAAACAACTCCCAGTTCTTCCTGATAAGGTCCACTATCCTATAACTGTCAATATTAAATGTCAAAATTAACCTTGGGTATGTGTCCCTAGTCACAAGTTCACTATCAGGTGTCACATTATTAGGGGACATTAAGGGTTCAATAATGTGGTTGTCACCTTCGTCCATTTGGGGTATTACCTCAATGTTGTTAAGCAGGGGTTTAAAAACCCCTACATTTCTTTTCCTAGATACTTCCTTTATAAGTGAATCAATCAAAGCTAATGGGTACCCCCTCAATAAGAACATAGATTTTAGATGCTCACATTCATCCCCAAAATCTGCATCTAAGCTAACAATTCGGGCAGCTCTCACAAGTTGCCCTTTTACAACAGATCTCTTCTGGAAGTTAGGGTGGCAACTTGAATAATGCAATAATGAGTTAGAATATGTGGTCTTCCTATGTATAGTAGATACAAAGGCTCTCAGTTCAGTATTCTTTACTAACCAAACATCAAGGTAAGCAATTGCCGTACTACTAAAGGAGAATGTGAATTCTAAAAAATTTGTAGTGGAATTTAATGTTTGCACTACTTCCTCAGCGCGCAGTTCATCACCTTCCAATATTATAAAAATAGCGTCCAGGTATCTCGTATAAAAACGAATGTTATTCATTAATCCACTGTTTTTAAACACATATTCGCCCTCCCAAAATGCCATCACCATGTTAGCCACGCTTGCTCCACATGGGGAGCCCATGGCTATTCCTACTTTCTGCAAGTAGAAGTTATCTCCCAGTGTAAAAAAGTTGTTATAAAGAATTATTTCCAACAATTCAATAGTCAAGGAGATTTCCATAGATGGGGCATTTTTCTTCTTAAGTAGAGCTGCAACCCAATCAGTAGCTATAGAGTGGGGTATACAAGTGTATAGATCTTTGACATCAACCGTTAAAAAATTACAGTTGATGTCATAGTTTAAGGTGTTAATTTTCTCCAAAAATGACCAGGAGTCCTTGCAAATTTGAATTTCATCCACCAAATATTTTTTAAGGATACAGTCTACAACCTTCGCACAAGTGTACGTAGGTGACCCCCGACTATCCACAAGGGGGCGCATAGGTGGATTGGTTACATTTTTGTGGATTTTGGGTATACCAAAGATCTTGGGGTACCTAGGGTAAGGGATCAACATGTAGTGGTATTGTTGCTCATGTAATCTACCTTCAATATACATGTCCTCAATGCTACCTTTAATACTAGAGTAAGCTTTATTTGTTTCAGATCTTGAACTTAACTGATATGATGGATTACTAATCAAAGAGCTCATCCTATTGATATAATCAGTTTGGTCAAAAATCACAGCTCCCCCTCCTTTGTCCGGTTTACATACACGTAAAGTGTTAATACGGACAAAATCCATCAATTCACTCTCCTTACCCTGGTTAAGCACATTGTTGGGTTGTAGAACATAATGTCTTAAATCTAGTTCACACATGGTTTCAAAAAGGTGGATGAGCGGATGTAAGGGAGGGTTAAATGTACTAGGTACCCAAAAAGGGTTTTCGTTAGTATTGTTTCCTTCATACCCTCCCATCATCAAATTAAAATTTAATTTTTTAGAAAACAGTTTAATGTCAATCGTTGTGTTCACTAAATCCATCCTATTCTTAGGGACATATGTATATCCCTTAGCTAATAGTTCTATAAAATTGTCAGGCAGATTAACAGATGAAAAATTATAAATTTTGAAGTCACCCGTACCATTCAATATGATATCGGGCTCCTTCAACACAAGCACTTGGTCATCAGTATTACCCATATCTATCGTCGTAGTAGAGTCCAAGTCACAGTTGAGGCTCCCATCAACACTAGTTGTACTTACATCATGGTCAACCACCATCAGTTCAAAATTATTAAAGGTAGAGACACTCATGTCCATGTCAAGACTTGTTTCCTCACATCTATTAAATAAAGATGGAGGAGCAAGCAAGAGTTGTTCAGAACATAACTGCTCATTAGTAGGTAAGAAAACAGTCTCTGTCAATACAGTAAGTGGACTACCATTCAGTCTCGGAGTAAGAAATTCAACTTCACAATTCACGTTGTCCTTGGCCCCCTCATTTTGTTGTAATAAACTCTGTTTTTCTGTTTCGGTATAGCCCCTTGTTGGTAACCCTTGTAAAAAACCTGGTTGTAGTTGTTAGAATTTGCCTGCTGTCCATTAGACGCTTTTGCCCTGTTGGAGTTATTACGGTTCTGCAAACGTTCACTTCTTCTTAACACAGGAGCACCACTATTGGTAGCCTCATAATTAACCACCCCAGTATGGTTTTGTAGCCTAGCGTTGGATAAATTCACACCAGAGTCTTTCTGTCCCACTAGTAACTGATCCTCACTGTTAAGGTGTGGGTGGTGCCACGCTTGTGAAATAGGGGGCAAAGGATAGGCAGTTCCATTTTCATAAGCCAAGCAGTCTCTTTCCAGTTTCTTGATTTTATTTAACCTGAGTTTCCCCAAGTATTGATTAACACTGTTGAAACATCGTTCATATTCAAATTTATATCTTTCAAACTCAGTATTAATTTTAATAGACGAATCCAACACCACTATTTCATTGTTCAACTCACTCAACCACACAGTGTAATGTTTAATCATTATTTTCAGTAACTCAGCCCCATTCCGTTCAAAAAATTGGAGCAGCTCTTTATGAAAGTCTGAGTTATTAACTAACCCCGTAGGGTATTGATAGTAACGCAGTCCTTTAGGGATGACATTACAAGCTAAACATTCATTAAAATAATTAATTTCAAGTTGTAATTTTTTAGCTTTAACTAAGAGTTTATCAAATTGTTGAAGCTTAAAAACTATATCAGGTTGAGTGTTTACCTCTTGGTAACTGGCAAAGTTGTTAACATCCCTGTTGTTCGCGTTTAAGTCCTGCAGTTGAAACGAAAAATTTTCGGATAACCAACGGTTTAATCCAGACACAGTGTTCATATTTCCGGCATTTCTATTTATCCCTTCTGGCGGTTCTACCACTTCACGGGATGTCGTAGAAAAACCTCAGGACACACCACGAGAAGGTAAAATCCAATTTATTCAATAGACATAGAACAATAAAAAGTAAAAAAGATAAGCGCTTTCACGTGCTAAAAGATGCACGCTTCATCAGATCTCATTCAATGCCATAAAGTGCTTCACTTTTAAACTAACTAAAAACCAATAGCAGCCCAAAACCAATCAAGGTATAATTAATCATTGTAGCAGCTGTAATTAATCAGTTCCCCTTTCCTTCTCTTTGAACAAGTATTTTACCCCTGTATTCCACCCACTCGCCGTAACACAAAGGCATCAGGTTGCAACAAATGTCAGCATATTATAGCAAGTATAGAATATTTATAACATAGAAGATGTGTAACTTAAAAACACAACAATTGTTTTCTTTTTCTAGTTAATAATAATTGGAAAGCTGAATTCATACATCACGGCATGACTGTCAAAACTTATAATTTCATAAAAATGTAAGATAAAAACTCTGTACAATCGCTTAAAGCTGTATAAATACAACATAACATGAATCTCATACCTATATCAAATAACACATGCAACAAATAACTTAATATGTTTATAATAAACTACAGAGACCAGATATGCCTTGACAAAACCTGTTCATTCTTATATAAAGCTTCACTGACGAACTTCTCTTATCAACAATTCACGGAAGTCTGCACGGGTGCCTTAAAGCAACCCTAACTAAATCAACCGAGTCAGTAATTTTAAGAGCAATCTTCTGGTGTAGACCAAAACGCAGAATGGAAAACACTAATTCAGCTAACATCTAAAAAATATATATTGAATCACTTCACATTATTAGCGAGTCCTTGCTTAAAAAACGCATCCATATTATCACTATCGGAGCCTACAAGTCCGAGCAAAATAAATATACCTAGGAACATATAAAAGGTATAAAATCTCTAAGAAAATGAGCAAAATGTTCATTTTCAAACTTCATTTAAACTCAAACAAGTTAAAGAAATTAAAAAAGCTAAAGAATAATTAAAAAGTATCAAAATATCAAAATCAAATTCTAAACCAGGACTCACTCAAACAAAATTAATATATACAAATACTGAAGTGTAGCATAATATAGCCCTACTCAATGTCTCCAATAAAGGGCTAACATCTATCCTAGTTAACTCAATTCAGATCAATAATATATCTATGATGTTAAACCATATAGTTCAAATTGCATAAATTACCAGTTAATAGCATAAAAGTAGCCATATAAGGCACCTTATGAACAATAAAGTTCTATAAAGTGACAAAATAACAAAACAATCAATACAAACTAATCAACTCAGTTATTTATCTTATAATATTATAAATAAAAACAACTGAATATAAATTGTAAACACTCAAAGTAACACTATCTATCAGACAAGATAGGCTTCAACGATATATAGTTATTGATGCCTGGCTCAATATGGGCACCTGTTTTGAAGATCCACTCTAATTCTAGTTTAGCTAACTGATTAGAATTATCACCCAGCCTTCCACTTCTCTTTAAAGTTTGTAACACCCTGAACTTAAAAACATGTTCTGGATGTGCTCCTATATGTCTAGCTAAAGCATTGCACTCTTTATTTTTCCGTATATCATAACTATGATTATAAATACGTTCTCTCAGCTTTCGAGTTGTTAAACCTATATAAAATGCTGGACAATGTTGGCAGTTAGCCATATAGATCAAATTACTAGTATTACAATCATAGTATGCCCTAGGTTCAAATTCAAAAATCCCATTTATATGTGTAAAATCCTGGATGGTGGTTATCCATTTGCACATGTTGCAGTTTGTACAGGGAAAGGTACCTACTTTATTATATACCTTAAGTGTAGCTGCCTCATTGAAATTCTTAGAGAATATCACTTTAAGATTATCACAGGTACGGAAAACAAAGTGGGGTTTCATACCAACTAAAGTTTTGATCTCTTCTGTTGCTGTCAGGATGTTCCAGTGTTTAGACACTATCTTTCTAATCTGCTCACTATCATTAGTGTATTTCATCATGTAGGAGAGTCTATACTTATTGAATGTACCTTTCATCTGAACTGAGCCTCTGTTGGAAAAATATCTATGTGTCACATTGTCGGTATTATCTACATCTATCTGAGTGTTCAGTGATTGATGATATAAAGTTCTCTGTCTTATCTCATTAACCATGACATTATCATAGCCTCGGGCTAGAAATATCTTGGTCATATTGTCCGCTTCCTCTTCCAAAATGGTGGGATGCTGTATGATTCTTTGCAACCTAGTAAATTGGGCTTTCACTATACCAGGGTAGACATGCCTAGGATGCATGCTACTGGACTCAAGAATGCTGTTCCTCCAGCATTCTTTCCTGTAGAGTCCAGTTTGAATTTTACCTTCATTATCTTTGTATAGATGAACATCTAAGAAATTAATCTGTTCCTCAGACTGTTGTAAAGTAAACTTCAAAAAGTCTGTGGTAGAATGTAGATAATGAACAAAAAGGCTCAATTCATCAATAGTGCCTCTCCAAAATATCAGGATGTCGTCTACAAATCTTCTATATAGGCATATTTTATCCATCCAGTCATTATTGAACAAGCAATGTGTTTCCCAAAAGTGTAATACCAAATTCGCATCAATTGGCGAAGTGCCCATGGCCACACCCCATGTCTGTAGATAATACCTCTTATTAAAGGTAAACACATTGTTGCTAAGTATCGTGTCAAGTAGATGACCTACTAATATCTGCCTATCATTAGAGAAGCCACTCACACTCACCATGACTTCTCGTATAGCTTGCAACCCATATGCATTGGGAATGCAAGTGAATAAATTGCATACATCCAGGGTGACTAACAAAAAAGGATCTCTAAGGTTATCCTGTGTGTTGAACATCTGGATGTCATGTAACAAACTTTGTGTGTCTTTCAATACTGTAGCTACTCGGTCTACCATAGGTCTTAATAACTTTTCAATAAAAATTGAAATGTTATAGGTGGCCCATTTTCTCCCAGATACAATGGGACGCATTGGAATAGGTCTAATTCCCTTGTGGACCTTCGGTAAACCTTTCAAAGATGGTATCAACGGTTCATCTATATTTAAATATTCAAACATTTCAAAACTCAGTTGTCTGCCCATAAGTAAATCATACAGGTCTGAATGTATGTTTCCAATTATAATCCGTACTTGTTCAAGTGTGATTGCCTTGTAGCTATCATTCAACAAAGATTGTTCCATATTCATGATATATTCTTGTTTATCCATAACTACAACCCCCCCTCCTTTATCGGCTGTAGTAATGATTATGCTAGGATGTTGACTAAGCATTTTCAACGACTGATGTTCAGCCCTATTTAGATTGCAAAATTTGTTCTTAACACATTTAGAAGCATAAAACATGTAGAAATCACTCTCACACGATTTCACAAAACATTCCACCATATGTGGAAGAGGAGGACAAAACACACTTTTACGTTTAAAGTCAATAGTCATATTGTTCTTATCATGTTGATCTACAAAGTCAGTACTGCCAAAATATAATTTAAGCGCTATTTTCCTTGCAAACATTCGTAGATCTACCAAAGTTTCTGTAGTTCTACTGGATTGTGACGGTATGTAACTCAGTCCACGATTCAGTAAGGCACAGTCAGATGGTGTAAGACATACACTGGAACAATTAAACACCAAATCAGTCAGAACATGTACTTTTTCTGTTGACCGTACCTGTCTGACGAACTTTTCCTTTTCCTGGGTCCTCTGCTTGTTGACCTTCCTCTTGAACGTTGTCCCGTTCGGATTGGAAAAGGAACCTCTACCGATTTATTAAACACAACATTTGTTCTCCTTACTGTCCCTGTTCTGTTGGAATCATCTTCTGTCAATAGTGCTAGCTGGTTGGGTGGTGGAGTATTGCAGTCGTCTCCTTCTGCTGCTGTGGATAGACCGGAAGGGCCAGCTCGAAGCAAGCTGGGTGTATTCAAAACTGAAGGCGCCAAAGCTGCATTAATTTGACTTCCCGCTTCTATTTGTTGAGAAGTTCCTCTACGCTGAAATCTGTTGTTGTTAGATTGTGTCCTCTCTTGAGCCCTAGGCCAAACGAAGATATTACCAGAGCGGAAATCATCCGCATCCCTGTTCAGTTTCCGCTGCTTTATAGTTTTAAGCTTTTCACTATAACTATTGATTTGGGTGAGAACCAAGTTCAATTTCCTTGTGCACAAGTCAGATTTATAGTGTTCAATTATGTTAATGTACAGTTCATTGGTTCTTTGTTCTAAATCTGTCATAATAGGTTCAAAATAATCAATAAGCAAGTTGATATATTTAAAGCTTACTTCAAGATTCAGATCTTGCCACTTCTTAAGCAGATCAGATGCGTTTGACCATAGGTCGGCATGCATAGTACCCGCATTCCTCTCGGAATGATTTTGAAATGCGAGCATGCTTGCAGGTGTTTTTTCTGCCATGAAAGTCTCTGCAGCTTATATAGATTATTCTCAAGTTCTTTTATGGCATCATTAAACTCAGTTAAATCAAAATTGCTATTGTTGTTCATAGCCGGTACACTCACCATGTCCTGAAAATCCATGTTTAACAAAGGATTATTGTTTGTTGGTAAAAAAGCAGCAATTTTTGGTAGTTCCGTTGTTCTCATCGGATTATAGCCAAGTTCAATATCATTCTTCTCCATTGCGTGAGAGCGGAAACACAAAACCAAATGAAGAAAAAAATATGAAATGTCTCCGTTCTCCAAAGTGTCCTCTGGCAAATGTAAACCTCTTGTAGATATCGTAGAAAAACCTCAGGACACACCACGAGAAGGTAAAATCCAATTTATTCAATAGACATAGAACAATAAAAAGTAAAAAAGATAAGTACGGGATGTAGTACCATTAGTTACACTCGCTGGTAAACGGGCACACTCGTTGGCCACAGCATCAACATCAACATCAGCATCAACGAAAAAGCACACCAAGCCACAAATTGTAGTAAGCACCAAAAGAAAAAAGTCCACTTTTACTAAAAGTAAACTAAAAATAAAATTAAAATGGCAGATAAGATTGCATTCTTACTCTTTCCCAGGACTTAATGATTTGTGTTCGATTAATTGTGTTTTAAAACTTAGAAATTTGAGACGTTGAATTGGTTTAACTATATAACACCAGATAAAATCATGTGAACATCTTAAAGTTAGTCTTTTCAATAATCTTTTATATACTATATTAGCTTTATAAAAGAGGGTTTGTTATTTATTTTATGGTATCATTGTATATCATCAACTGTAATTTTTTAACGGTTGATGTCAAAGATCTATACACCTGTATACCCCACTCTATAGCTACTGATTGGGTTGCAGCTCTACTTAAGAAGAAAAATGCCCCATCTATGGAAATCTCCTTGACTATTGAATTGTTGGAAATAATTCTTTATAACAACTTTTTTACACTGGGAGATAATTTCTACTTGCAGAAAGTAGGAATAGCCATGGGCTCCCCATGTGGAGCAAGCGTGGCTAACATGGTGATGGCATTTTGGGAGGGCGAATATGTGTTTAAAAATAGTGGATTAATGAACAACATTCGTTTTTATACGAGATACCTGGACGATATTTTTATAATATTGGAAGGTGATGAACTGCGTGCTGAGGAAGTAGTGCAAACATTAAATTCCACTACAAATTTTTTAGAATTCACATTCTCCTTTAGTAGTACGGCAATTGCTTACCTTGATGTTTGGTTAGTAAAGAATACTGAACTGAGAGCCTTTGTATCTACTATACACAGGAAGACCACACATTCTAACTCACTACTGCACTATTCAAGTTGCCACCCTAACTTCCAGAAGAGATCTGTTGTATAAGGGCAACTTGTGAGAGCTGCCCGAATTGTTAGCTTAGATGCAGATTTTGGGGATGAATGTGAGCATCTAAAATCTATGTTCTTATTGAGGGGGTACCCATCAGCTTTGATCGATTCACTTATAAAGGAAGTATCTAGGAAAAGAAATTTAGGGGTTTTTAAACCCCTACTTAACAACATTGAGGTAATACCTCAAATGGACGAAGGTGACAACCACATTATTGAACCCTTAATGTCCCCTAATAATGTGACACCTGATAGTGAACTTGTGACTAGGGACACTTACCCTAGGTTAATTTTGACATTTAATATTGACAGTTATAGGATAGTGGACCTTATCAGGAAGAACTGGGAGTTGTTTAAAACGGATCCCTTGTTGTACAGCAAGTTAGGGCCTAGACCAGAAATTACTTTTAGGAAAGGCAACAACTTGAAAAAGTTACTTGAAAGACCTTTAGTTAGGTTTGTTAAAACACCTGGCACATTTAAATGTCAAAATTGCAACAGATGCAACGCTATTTTGGAGACAAACAAATTCACTATAGCTGAAAGAACTTACTACTTGAAACACAGAACTAATTGCAATTCACGTATGGTGGTGTATTTGGCTATGTGTCAACAATGTCCTGCATTCTACGTAGGGAAGACCGAACGTAGATTGCAGGACAGAGTATATGAACATCTGTACGCCATAAAGAAAGGGAAACTTGAGAATGCCCTGGCAAAGCATGTGTCACTTTATAAAGAACATAACTTTAGATTTTTAGTAATTGATCAAATTGTAAACACAGGGCAAAGGGTTCCCTGTAACTTAATGTTAGAAGAAAAGGAATTAAAATGGCAGATAAGATTGCATTCTTACTCTTTCCCAGGACTTAATGATTTGTGTTCGATTAATTGTGTTTTAAAACTTAGAAATTTGAGACGTTGAATTGGTTTAACTATATAACACCAGATAAAATCATGTGAACACCTTAAAGTTAGTCTTTTTAATAATCTTTTATATACTATATTAGCTTTACAAAAGAGGGTTTGTTATTTATTTTATGGTATGTGATAAGTCAATCCTTGATTATTTTTAACTGTAAAATTATTATTTTTAGTTTTATGTTTATTTTATGTGTATTACTATGATGCACTGATTTCTTTGTTATTGGTTAATTACTTAGAGACTAATTTGTTCTTAATTAGTATTAGTTGTTACTCTAGAAGGTATTTAAAGAGTGTTAAAATTGTTTTACATCATTCTGAGGAAGTCTACTAACTTTAGTAGACGAAAAGCGCTTCATGTATTAAAGTGTTCTCGCTAACGTGTATCTAACAGTGGACTTTTTTCTTTTGGTGCTTACTACAATTTGTGGCTTGGTGTGCTTTTTCGTTTTTTTATTAGTAACTTGTGATGACTGCCCTTGGCCAGATGAAATCGAATGGGGGAGTACTGCTGTCTGGACCAAAAGGTAGTCACCAGCAAGAATTTATACGAGTCCTACACAATCTTGAGCAGGGCTTCTGGTAGTATAGGAAAAGGGGGATATACATACAGCAACATTCCCTTCCTAGAAAATGACATGACGTCCACTTTTCAAGCCAGAGGACTTAGCACTCTAGAAGAAAACTAGGGAAGTTGTCTATTCAGAAGAGAGGCGAGTACCACATCAATGGGCAATGTCTAAAAATACCACCCTGTGAAGCATCTATTCATAAGGATTTGTTCTAGACCTGCTCAAAGAGTTTGACACCAGATTATATTCTGAAACAATGTAAACTGCCGCAAAAAAACAAGTGATGGTGGACTGCAAAATTCCAAGCCAGAAGGGCCAGCCTGCAAAGAAGGTAAGATTTTGTGTCCCCTTGCTTGCTGATGTACCACAAGACATCCTCCTTCTCAGACCCCAGTGCAAGAGGACAAGAATAGAAGAGGAATAAGCCAATGACCAGAGTCTTAATACCTCATCAGAGGAATCAGAGTCCCTAGGGCATTTGGAAAGGTGGAAGATCAAGAAGCAGAACCAGGAACAGACAATCTGGGGGGAGGGCTTAAGAACCATGAATAAAATTCTGTCATCCTTTGTGTGGGTATTAGCCACAGAGGCCATGTGACATCAGCTTTAATAAATCTAGGAGGTTCAACATCCTGCCTACATTCAATAAGGGTACCAGGCACCTCTTCCCTTAGAAGTATGTGGGGAATCCACCTAGGCCCCTCCAAAATAATCAACCGTGATTTACTCTTCGCATCTACACCAGACTCTGGCACAGCCTCAGCAGATGTGCAGGCAGTTCCATATTGGCCTCTAACTAGGTTGAGCCAGAGGGATCTGGAAGCGGCATCGAATGCTCCTTGGGTTCTTCATCTGACCTAGTGGAGATATCCGGTTGAGGGGTACAGCAGCAGGAACAGTTTGTGCCTTTTTGGCTTTCATTTTAGGCAGCAGTTTAACATTGAGGAAGACAGATTTGACCATGGTACCACTAAGCCAAAAGCTTCAGTCTCTGGTTCTCCAAGTAAATGGAAAGAGATGATAGACAACTGCTGAATGTCTTAGTGACAAATGCCTTGTCAAATCTCACACTGTGTATGGTCATGGGTAGCATCTAAACAAAAATGGCACTGTTTGTGTCTATTTTTATGGGGAACCTGCCTCCCATAATCACATTTTCCCTTCCTGAATCTCATGTAAACCTAAGGTAATAGGTAGAAAAAAGAAAGGAAGAGACTCCAGTCGGGGGCACCTATCTGTAGTAGGCTTGGTAGTGAAACCAACTTGGTGAATGGCTTGCAGACCAAATTCAAATGTAAAGTTCAGACCAGCGGCAAAGAAGTTCTGAGAATTAGATGTCCGTACATTACACATGTACCTTACGCCTTGCAAGTAGGACACATACCTGATGTACAGCACGCAGAAGATGTAAAGGCTTTGGTATGCTGGCCGGATGTTCCGCTATCATCAGCAGGATATCCCAGAGTAAAGAATACCACAACAGCGAAAAGAAAGGACATCAATTATTCAGAACTAATAAATTCAACAGTGAGTGAGATGTAAAGTGTAAAATAAAGACAGTGTGTATGCAAACAAGATAAAATAAATGCAGAAATGTGGCCATACGAAAAGGTAATGAATGCAGATATTTCAGAAACATGTTCGTTATGTTTTTAAAAGAGCATTCACCAACAGTAAGCAGCTCTGTGCCAGCTTCATTAACATGTTGCTCAAAATTATTTCAAAATATTTTAAATTAATCTTAAGCATTACATTACAATAAATAACGTTCCCGAAGAAATTTTTTTATTAGACATATCACAGTAGTAAATCACAGACTTCAAGCAAGTGAAGAGAATACTACTTGATTTCTCACCATAATTGTTCCTCCTGTCTGAGTTCTTAGTGGTTTCAGCACTTTCCTCTGAACAAGAAAGTTAGGAAGAATCAGCACCGGTGGAATTTCAGTAATGTGTGCCACTACAAAGGACCACTAAAACAGAAAAACATCAGGAATGTTTTACTACTTACATAACATCTCTAACTCTCTTTTTCACATTCCAATTGACATACAGATAAGTCACTAGTCTTGAATCATGCCCTGTCTTTTGCCTGGTCTTATCTTGTTCAATAGTTTACTGCTCACAGTGGGGTCACATACCTCTCCTTTTCTGATGTGGCATTAATGCACAGCTTGTAAGGTAGGCAGAAATACATGTCATCATTCTTGACATCCAGAATTCAAGACTTCCTCTCTAGAAACATATTTTATCAATTTCCACACCAATGATTCATCAAATGGTTTATATAAAAAGAATTTCCCACACCCTACTAAATGGGTTGAACAATATGTTATTTGATCCACAGACATGAGACATCACATGCAGCACACCGCTGTGAAGTTTTAATGTGAAAAGAGTAACTGCATAAAGTAGTGTAGTGTATGCAGCGCAGGGACTACATTCTGAAATTAGGAAAAAAAATAAACTTCTTAAGCACTCCCCTAACATGAGACCCAATCTTAACTGTGCTTGGGGGTGCTTAGCAAAACCTTGACAAGGACACCCAAGAGCTGTTAAGGTTGACTATCATGGAGGGAATAAAAGTGGACAGTGCTAGCTGGCAAAAAACAGTAACAGAAAGTAAAACAGCATTTAAAAGCTGTTAGAACTTCACGTTGCCACACTTACAAATGGAAGGTGTGGCAGAACAAAGTGTCTTAACAGCTTTTAAAAGTGGTTTTATCTTCTGCAAGAGGAGTACTTCATTTCTGCCTGCTGTATCTCTCTACTGTCCCTGATTATGCAGAAAGTCTCTGATTTTGCCTCATATTTTTATTTTGCTCCTCATAAAATTTCACTAAGGATTACAGTCAGTCGATAATGCCAGACATTAGAGTTTCATACTTACCATTTTTTCAGAAAACATGTTGATGCAAAACCTTTTGCTCTATTAACTTCTTGAGTAAATTTTTAAAAATTGTCCCCAATTCTGATCCCATGTCTTCAATTATTTTTGGTTTGTCTAGAATTCTTTAAGCAAAGAAGTTATGAGATTTGTTTCTATCTGTTTGACAGCACTCACTAAGTACTTTACCGGCTTTCAAGTTCTACTAAGAAAGGTCTTTCTTCTTGAAAGCAGCACCTTGTCACAGGATGATGCTTGGTAAAAAAAGAGTCTGTGAGAAAATCTTTTTGACTAAATTTGCCTTGTGCATGCACATTTGTTTAAATACTTTTCTGAGGATATCATGGACATTGGAAAAAACATTATAAAAGCCAAGCCTCGATATAATCACTAGCAGTCAAAAACATTAAAATGAGTCAAACCTGACAATGATCTGTGCAAACACCAGAAATATCAGGAAAAATATATCTTAAGCTGGGTATTATTTTCTGGAAATCTCCTGAAGGAAGCATAATTGGAAGCATTAAACCAATAAATAATTTCTCTGAGACAAAAAGAGTTAAATGATACTTACAAGCATCTCCTCCTGGTGTGCTACATATTAGCTTCACATCAGCTACATTCATGGAGGGGAGCTTACAAACTCTGGAAGTTAGTCCAAAAGGTTACATGTCTGACTGGCAAAATCCAAAATTAAAGAATACTGCTTTAATAATGACCCCTGTCGTGAACTTCTATTGAAACTGTACCAGAAATAAAATACTTCAGTGTCTGAATTTGTAACGGTACAACCTTTAAGTATCAATGTAAGAAGGTCTCTCATAAAACTAACTGTATACCGTAAAGAACAAACACAAAGAAAATTCTTTAAAGACCAAAAACAAATTTCAGTTTCAAAAAACTCTATAATTAGAAGTTATGTACTCACCATAACGTTCCATCTGAGTAGGTGTATTCATTTGTCTGCAACCTGTGGGTTATGGATCCGATATCGGATCCGAACCGGCATGGTTTTCCAGCTATGGATCCAAGCTCTCAGCTCCTCCCCTCACCCATAATGCCCTGCTCTACCCTCATGACCTCAGATCGAGTTTGCCAAAGCAACAATACCCTAAAAAGGGTAACAAGGAATATGCAGGAAACTGAAAGGCCAGGGGGATAGGAGGGCGGGATGGTTGCAGACAAATGAATACACCTACTCAGATGGAACGTTATGGTGAGTACATAACTTCTAAATCTGAAGTAGGATATTCATTTGTCTGCAACCTGTGGGACAGAGTCCCCAGCTACCTGAATCTTGGGCGGCCATCATGGAAGGATATTCCGAGCACCGGAGCCAAAGGATGCTCTACCCCTAGATGCAAGATCCAACTTATAGTGGGAAATAAACGTATGAGATGAAGCCCACGTGGCTGCTGCACAAATATCATCTAGAGGAATCCTAGCCTTGAAGGCTGCCGAGGTAGATACAGACCGGGTTGAATGGGCATGAACACCCTCCGGTGCGGGCCTTCCTGAAGCTTGATAAGCCAATAAAATGCACTGTGAAATCCAGCGGGACAGAGAAACTTTAGAGATTGGCTTGCCCAAATTGAATTTTGCAAAGGAAATAAACAGCTGGTCGGATTGCCTATGACCAGCTGTCCTGTTCAGATAAAATCTAAGTTGCCTGTGAACATCTAGTGAATGTAGCTTATATTCACCTTTGTTTTCATATTTAGCGAAGAAAACAGGGAGGTTAATGGATTGATTGATGTTTGCTTCAGAAGCGATTTTAGGAAGAAAGGACGGGTTGGTCCTGAGGGAGACACGGTCCGGATGAAATACCAAGTAAGGAGGTTTAGCTGATAAAGCTTGAAGTTCAGAAACTCTCTTGGCTGATGTAATGGCTACCAAAAGGCTGTCTTGTAGGACAAGAATTTGAGATCCACCGTAGCCGCTGGCTCGAAGGAGGAGCGGTCAAGGCCTGTAGGACCAAAGAAAGGTCCCAAGGAGGAACTGCTTGTTTTATAGGGGCCTGAGAAGAAAAGTACCTTTAAGAAATATTTTACACAATTTGGCTGACATAAGAGGATTAGAGTCATGGCCAATGTGATAGTGAGAAATTGCCGCCAGTTGAACTTTGACTGTGGAACTGCTGGCACCATCGTTAAAGAGAGTGGTTAGAAAGTCAAGCACTAAAGGGAGAGGAACCGTGAAGGGATTCAGGCCTTGCCGCTCCGCCCACAGAGAAACGTTTCCATTTGCTTCGTAAACCTTTCTAGTGGATGGTTTATGAGCCGCCACCAAAATAGCCTTTACAGGTGAAGAAATACCGAGTCCTTATCAAGAGTGGAACTGGAGCAGCCAAACGGTCAGCTTCAGGCTGTCCAGGTACGGAGTAGGAATGCAGGATGGATGGGACATCAGATCCGGCATGGGATCTAGAATCCAAGGAGGATTCACCGAGTGTGCCCTTAGGAAGGGCTACCAGATCTGTCGAGGTCAGAATGGTGCAATCAGACTCATTCTGCAACCCACCGAGAGGCTTTCTGAAGAACTTGCAGCATCAGAGGCAAGGGTGGATAGGCATACAGAAGACCGGGTGGCCAAGCATGCACCAGAGCGTCTCTTGGGGTACCTCCGGGAGGAGGTATTAGAGCGAAAAACTGTCGCACTTGGTGTTTGAGGGAGAAGCAAAAAGATCGCATGAAGGGGTTCCCCACCGTGCGAATATGCGTTCCGCTACTTGACAATTGAGAGACCACTCGTAAGGGGTCAGAATGGTGCGACTGAGCTTGTCCGCTAGGATGTTGGACCGACCGGAATGTGCGTTGCTATTAGAAAGCGATTGGTGGAGATTGCCCATTCCCAAACTCTCATGGCCTCTCGACAAAGAGGGTAAGACCTTGTTCCCCCTTGCTTGTTGATGTACCAGACAACAGACATGTTGTCCGATTGAATCGCAATTGTTCCCAAGGGAAGAAAGTCCTGAAGTGCTAGCAACGCTAAGAGCACTGCTCTCATCTCTAGAACATTGATATGCAGTAAGGTCTCTGAATCGTTCCACGTGCCTTGGACTGTCCGGCCAAAGTGCCCCCACCCGAGGCGGGAGGCGTCCGTGGTCACCGTGGCGAGAGGGGAGAAGCACAAAATGGGCGGCCTTTGTGGAGATCCGGGAGTGGAGCCACCACAAGAGGGACCGCTTGCAAGCCTTGCTGATCGCTATGGGATGATGCATGGGGAGAGCAAGGTATGACCACTGTACTAAGAGCGTCCACTGTAGAATGCATATTGAGCCTGGCAAGAGGAAGAAGTGCTATAGTCGAAGCCATGGACCCTAGGGCCCTCAGGACCAACTCCGCTGGAACAGAACTTGACTGGAGAATGGCCCGCACCTGGAGCTGCAGATTTAGAACTCTGTCCGCAGTGAGGAAGGCTCGTAAACTCCTTGTGTCTAGCCTGGCCCCTATAAAATCTAAGAGCTGTGTGGGCCAGGTTGGACTTTTTGTATTTATTGTGATGCCCAGAAAGGAGCAAGATGGAGAAAGGAGTCTCGCCAAGAGAAGTAGATGCCTTGTTGGGGCGGTAAGAAGCCAGTCGTCCAGGTAGGGAAAGACCTGCACCCCTGAAGCCTCAGGTGGGCCGCTACCACTGCTAGTACTTTGGTGAACACCCTGGGGCTGTGGTGAGACCAAAGGGAAGGACCCGGAACTGGTAGTGACTGGCTCCCAGCCGGAAGCGGAGAAACCTCCTGGAGCGCCTGTCCATCAAGATGTGGTAGTGCGTCCTTGAGATCTATCGAGCACATCCAGTGATTTTCTCCCAGAAGGGGAGAATAGATTGCAGAGTGACCATTCGAATTTTTCTTTGGGGACTGCCAGATTCAAGAGAGAGAGGTCTAGGATTGGTCTTAGTTCCCCGTCTTTTTGGCACTAAAAGAATCTGGAGTAGAACCCTGATCCGATCTGGTCTGGGGACGGGCTGGATGGCTCCTTTCTTTAGCAGATGGCCAATTTCTGCCAAAGCGGCCTCCGTTGACCGGGTGGGGCGTCTGGGAGGACTTCAACTTTGGAAGGTGAAGGAAAGGAATGCGATATCCCTGGATATGATTTGGAGAACCCAGCAGTCCGATGTTATGGACTCCCATGCCGCTAGGTGCCCGAACGTCCCCGACTGCCTCCAGAGTAGAGCAGTCGGGCAACCCTCAGGGTTGCTGCGCGGCCGTTCAGAGAAAGGTTCCCTGGACCCGAAGTTTCTGGGAGCCCCTCTGCCTCTAGGGCGGCGTCCTCCCTGTCCTCCTCTGCCACGGAAGGACTGGTTGTCCGAGCAGGCTGGGACTGCTGCGACTTCGGAACCACATCTTCTTCTGACCCTTTTGGTTCCTAGAATAGGGCCTCTGGGGTGCAGAGAAGCGGATTCCGACGGCAGACAGCGTCTTCCGTCCTTTCGCTCTGGGTCAGCGTCGCGAACGGTCTTGCCAAACAGAGCAGAACCATCAAAGGCGTTCAACGGCGCCTTGAAGGGCTCAGAAAAATCGCAGTGACGGAGCCAGGCCTGACGCCTAGTGACCAGTCCTGTCCCGCAGCTCTAGCGGCGCCCTCCGTTGCATGGGAGAGTAGCCGATAGAAGTATTTGTAACTGACCTAAGAGTGGCCATACGGGTGGAGTGCAGAACTCTGTCCTCCTCCGAAATGGACTCAGGGGGGGATGCAGCGTATTCCTTAATAAGATCTCGCTGCATCCGAATAACATGTGCCAAATAGTTCAGCGCCCTTACCGAGAAGGTCGCCGAACTGAACATCCGCTTCCCCAAGCGGTCCATCATCCGAGACTCCTTGCTCGGTGGGTGGACTGAGGGACTCTCCTGAGCCAGTTCCCTCTTTGTGGCCGCCGTCAACATGGCATCTACCGGAGGCCCCTTACTCCAATGGGTCCGGTCGGATGGCGGGCTAAGGATCCTATCCGGTCTTTTGGGAATTGGCTCCACGGTGTCCGGTTCCTTCCACGCCCTGGTGGTAATAAGGTCCACCAGGGGGTCGGCAGGGGGGGACACCCAAGAGGTAGACGGGCCCGTTTGAATGCCTCCAAGAACACGGACTCGTCCGAGGAAGACTTGGGGGCAGACCACCCCCCCCTTATACGGAGCATTTCCATGATGTCTCCAAAGGAGACATCCTCGGGGGGTGACCGTGGGGAGCCTTCCCTTCCTCCAAGTCCGTGTCTTCTGTGAGAGACTCGGGAGTCAATGTGCCTCCTTTTGCGTATGCTTGCGAGGGACCTCCTCTGGGGGCTGTCAGAGGAGTCCTCGCAAGCAGCAATTTGCTCCATAGGAGCAACTTGGGGCACAAACGGGCTGTCCCAGGGGCCGGATGGTGGAAGCCTGGCCCAGTGCAGAGGGAGCGGGACGGAGCGAAACAAGTGCCGGGGTCCGGAGACCCTCAACAGAGCCCTCTCCACTACATCAAAAGCCGAAGGAGCCGACCTCGACCAAAGGATCCGACAATCGGCTCCCCTCGGATCCGAAGAGTGGATCGGAGCCGGCGCCGGCACTCGGATCCGGAAGGACAGTGCGCTCCGACACAGACGGCGCCGAAGGAGCACTGATCCCCGGATCCGGCTCGGATCCAGGCTCCGAGATCGGGTCCGACGCACTCGAGGGCAGGGTCGGATCCGGTACCAAGTACTATCGGCGCCGACCCACCCCTCGAAGCTGCTCGGCTCCAGCTGCTCCGAACCCGGATAGCGGGTCGGAGAAGGAGCAATAGGCTTAAAAGGGTGTTGAACTCCCCGGGGAGGCAAGAGCACTCCCATCTGCATCTGGGCCTGGATGAACCTTCTCATCATCCGGTCCAGATCAGCATCAGAAAGGCTATGGGTAGATCTCGAAGAGGCTACCGAGGTAGGCCTGGAGTGCCTCCTCGATAGCCTCGACGGAGATCGGGTCTCCTCCTCCTCAGGACCCGGTGAAAAGCACACAGGGACCGGAGCCGAGAAGGAGGAGACCGAACCGAAGCGGAGCCGGGGAGAAGCTCTTGGCTGGCGGGGCGAAACAGAGGTCTCGGCCCGCCGCGGTGCTTCTCCCTCCGGTCCTTTAGTAGCATCCCTCTCCTCTCCAGAAGCAGGAGTTTGAGTCCCAGGAGCAGGAGGGGTGCCACAGGGAACAACTGTAGCCACAGCAGTCCCGAAGGAGCGGAGGCGGAGCCGAGTCTGGCGGTAAAGACCCGCCAAGACCAGCTTGGACCTCCGCTCCTCAGTGCCCTGGGGTTGAACCCTGCACAAATGGAACAACCAGATGTGAGGTGTTCAACCCCGAGACACTTAACACACCGAGTGTGGCCATCAGCCGGTGAGAGCTTATGGCCACACTCGGAGCATTTCGAAAATATAGATTTAGGCTGGTCAGCCATAATCTATAAAACACTAAAGCTACAGAAAGTAACTTAAAATAAAAGGACACACAGGCCTACACACACACTCTACGCAACAGCGAGGGGAGGGAATAAAAATTACTTAATTAAACTCAAATAAAGTCAAAATACACTTATAACAAAGGGAAACCTAAACTTTCACTCAGAAACACTCAAAAACCAAAAAAAAATTTTCTGATTTTACAAGAAACAAAGTCCACTTAGCTGAGAGCTATGTACCCAAATCCAGTCACCAGCGCGGCAAACGAGATCTGAGGTCATGAGGGTAGAGCAGGGCATTATGGGTGAGGGGAGGAGCTGAGAGCTTGGATCCATAGCTGGAAAACCATGCCGGTTCGGATCCGATATCGGATCCATAACCCACAGGTTGCAGACAAATGAATATCCTACTTCAGATCATATGTTACTATCAAAATTCAGAATCTACGCAAGCATTGCTGCTTATTCAAAAACTGGATCATGAAAACCAACCACAACACTGCACATTTTGCAGTGTGGGTTCTGTATCAGATTTATCACTGCTGAAACCTACAGACTCTCATCTGGCTCAAAACTAGATAACAAAATCATATTCAACAGCAAGTGCATCAAACTTGAGTTGGGGGAGGTTGGTTACTGTACATATCTACAGAAGAATGAAAAATATATATATTATATATGTGTGTGTGTGTGTGTGTGTGTGTGTGTGTGTGTGTGTGCGTGTGTGTGTATATACACGAGTCTATATGTTGCAGCAATGTATCTCCATGAGTTTGATCAGCTGCAGTGGGTGGGGGGGTGAACTTGTTTGCTAATGAGTGGACATGGGTGTATGGTGGGGAATGTGTAGCAGTTTACGTGTGTATGTGTTTCTGTATGGATATTCCAGTGTTTGTATGTAGGGAGTGCTTTTGCTAATGTGATACATTGGTAACTAGGGAGAATACTACACGACCAAATCTGACTTTGCTAGTCTGTAATACAGATACATGCTCATTAAGCAATATTGAGAAATTTATCATTGTGGTCATACCTGTCTCTGAATCACATTTTCCCTTGTTGTGTTAACTGATCAACCTGTATTAAGCAATTAGCACAAGCAGTGGTCAGTGTCTATAACATCTCTGAACCATCTAGAATTCACTTCCACTATATGTTAAATGTGGTAAGTTGCAGAATACTTAAATGCTTTGCTAAAAAGACAATCCAAGGTAAATTGATTCTGCAAATATAGACTCACCTAAACTCTTTATATTAACATCACAAAAAAATACTGTTTATATACCTACTTACAAATATGTATAACATTCCCCACTTTTCCTAACTACACTCAATAGCTACTGTATTTACCTTCTTCCTACAAATATTCTCACCTTGACTGTTATCTCATAGATGTTTAACAGTCCTTCTTCCTACCTTTTCTTCAAATTCAAGTCAGCAGCTCTTATAAACTTATGCACCATTTCTTTTTAATATCTTACAGCATGTAGACATACAAGCTGTAACAAATGCTACTAAATGTAACCCACTTAATTCATCAAATACCACTAAAGTTCTGAAATCTAAATATGCAAGTAATAATCATTTCTCACTATGTTGCCATGTTGCTATCATGAACCATGTTTTCTTTCTTTATTATTTACTTGCTGTGTTATTCAACTATGTGAATTTTTACAACAGCAAAGTGTACAAAAGCGTGAGCAACTTTGATATTATAGACTCTTAGAGCTTTTGTTGCTGGACCTCCACTAACAATGAATTTTGACACCATAAGGCTTTATTAGTAAGGAATGAATTAATGAATGAACAAATTAATAAAAGGCTATAAAGCATCCAGTTGCTCTGGGCATGTGCCAACAAACATGTCCCATCTCCAGCACATTATCCAACAGTTCAAAATTCTCTTAAAAGGAACCTCTGCTTGAAAGAGTGCCCCAGACATGCAGACTATTAGGACAAAGCAATCCATAAGACCTCCTCCGATCAGTGATTTTATGTTCAACCAGCCTAAACTACTGGAGCTATGAAAAGATTTTACATTAGTGGACAGCTTTAAAGGATTACTATAGACATAAGGGAAGCTAATTAGAGAAGCAATAAAGGTACACAAACACACCTGCCAGATTATGCATGGAATCTGACGCATTAAACATTGCAATTAAAAGGAAACATAAGGGAAGGTGTCATGGTGCTCCATAAAGACAGCTGCCTTCTTGGGTTGCTCTATATATTTTGGATAAATAAAGCCATGCTATGCGAGTTAAACTACTACTCTTCAAGGTATGATTCAAAATAATAATGTGTGAAGATGTTGCATATTGAGTGATGACAGAAAAGATGGAAAACACTCCAGGAAAAATTCATTTGTAGGAGGAGATGATTAGTGAAATGTGAAGTCACACTGATACATCCAAGTCAAGACAAATGTGTTTGATGACTGCAAACTAATCAACAGCATAACTTCAGCTCTACCAGTGTTCAAAAAGAAGCTGAGAGACAAGGGCTAGTAAATTGCTAGCTTTAGTTAAATTCAGTTGTTGACTACTAAGTATACTGGGTTTACTTTATTTACGCGAAAGCTCAAAACAGCGATGAAAAAAAAATGGAACTACACAACAAACATGACATGTAACAGCTGTAGGCAGGGAGACAATCCCCCCTGCACCCCCCACACCCCCCGCTACTTAAATATACCAACTCCGAGATCGTACTACATTGAAGTAAACGGAAATCTCCACCTACGGAGATTTCCGTTTACAGTTTCAACGGTTCGCACTTTCGATACATATGGTTCGATGCATATGCATTCGGTGTTTTAAGCTTTCGCATAAATAAAGTAGACTCAGTATACTGCCTAGATGCCAGCAAAGAAGATACTTAAAGTAAGTGAAAGAAAATAATCTAGAAAAGGTAAAGAGAGAACACTCACTGGGAATAATCCTGCAGCTGCTCAGCAAAAAGCAGTTCAAGCGCCAACTTTGGTACAACAGATGGCTTCCAGTAGTTTAGAGGACAAAATAGATCAAATGTATTCATAGGAAATTAAAATAAGTTAAACACTGAAGGAGTACATCAGCACAAATAACAAAAGGCTGGAAAATGGAAGAAGCTTTTAACAGCTATTCAAATGAACTGATAAAACTGCAAACATCAGAAGTTGAAATGGAGAAAAGGCTGGCTAAGTATGAGACTGCTTATGAAGAGATGTTTCAAATAAAAATGGTAGAGTCAGAGAACAGAGCACTCAGAGACAACCTGAGATTTTCTGCTGAACCAGAGAAACTACAAAAACATACTGTATTAATTGTATGATAAAACAAATAAGCAGCTGGACTGGTAATCCACAGTATGGTTTGTTAAATGAACGTGCACATCATATGTAAGCCCCAAACCTGGTCATGAGAAAGCAACCAAGACCTGTACTTTTATACAAGCAGAAAGAGTTGATCCTGACACAGCTGTGGCAAAAGATCAATGTATTAAACATTGGAGACAACAGACTACTTGTGGAAAATCATTATTCACTGTACACCAGACCAATGAGAAGCAAATCTATCCCAGCAATCAGGGAATGTCAAGAGGTAGGTGCAAGATTCAAGCTGCTGTATCCAGCTGTCTTCAGAATATTCATTACTGGGAGATCAAAGTAATTTTTCATGCACAACAGGCTAAGGAGGAAAAGCAAAAGTTTGTCCAACAAAAAGAAAGACATCAAACAGAAAGGGACTCTACTACTCATTTTTCTGATAATAAAGCTCATAGAGAGACTTTGCCAGTGAAACACTTTCCAAAAGAAAATGTTTGAAAGAGAGAAAAAACACAGGAGTTGACTAGAAGAATCAGGAGTACCATGGACTTGAACCATAGTCTGGTGTTGGCAGATGGAGTTGAACAAGAAGAAATTAGTAAATAAATGTGAGACCATAAAGCATAAATCACATTTACAAAGCATAGTTTTAGAAGAGAAAGGCTGAGAAAGATTGGGCTTTTGTTGAATGTTAAACTTGTGGGGGGACTGAAAGACATATACCCCACTTCATGTCATTAGTTTGGAAGGTCACTAGAAAGAAAGAAAAAGAAAGAAAAAAGTAACTGTAAGTAAAAAATTTTTGTTCTTAATATTCACAAAAACATTTTATGATATAAATTGAATGTTATACAGTAAAGTAATTTTCAGTGATTGTTGTATGTGATAAAGATAGTAAAGTACACAAGTGATTATTTTCCTTTTTTAGTTTTAAGTAATATAGCCAGTACAATCCAAAAAGAGAAGAAAGGCTAGACAAAAGCATCTTTTACGTTAATATGTAGTAATCTTTAAGCTGTCAGGGTGTGGGATGGGGTATAAAAGTGCACTGATTCTAATACATGCAGAGTTGAGGTTTTTTCTCTTACTTTTACATAGCTGAATGTCTGGATTAATGTTCTTAGCATACTCTAATAACAAGGAATTTAAAATTAATGAAGATAGAACAACAGCTATTGCTGTAAACTATGTACCCAACTATGTATCGGCTCAGCAATACCCATATTTATGGAAAAATGATAAAATGAAGTATTTTGGAGTATGGATTAAAAACATTTCTGTTATGGCAACTAAGAATATGTGGGAAGAGACTAAACAAAAGATAATATAAAAAACGAGAAACTGGAAGCTCTTGTTTATGGATATGGATAGTAATACACAAGCAGTGAAAATGTTTTTAGTCCCTTTAGTTTTATCTACAGGTCAGGCATATTTTTATCAAAAAGAGAAGTTGCGGACCATAATTAATAAAGAGTTGAAGGAATTTATCTGAGAGGGGAAGAGGGCAAGGGTCAAGAAGGAAAATTTTGATCCTTCTAATAGAGCATGGTGGTTTAGGATTACCTGATTTGAATGGATATTTTTGAGCTACACAGTTAAGGATCATATGCATAACACAAGCAGAAAGCTATAATTCAAAGTGGAAAGGGATGATGATGAAGCAGGGAGAAATTCAAGAATAAGGAGAGTGGGATTTTGAATGCAGATCCTTAAGGAGAATGACAAATGCAATACAGAATATTATATTCATAAAATAACAGAAAGTATTCCAAGAACTGAACCAACTCAAGAATGGAGCATTACTGGTACACAGAATAGGCAAGACAAGGCTAGAATTTACTGGAGAAAACTGGCAAAGTAAACAAGGTGCTAGGAGCAAATAACTAATGAGGGAAAGGTAATAGCATGGGAAGAGGCCAAGAAGACGTGGGCTGCAGTCTAGAGACTGCATTCCCTAATCAGGGACTGATTATCAGTATAGGCAAAGATAAATGGATGAGAGAATCCTAGATAAAAGTCCTGCTCTGGTCTTAAGTTGAATCTAGAACCAAAGCTGCTGTTAAAAAACAGATAATTATTAGGGCATATAAAACATTACAAGAAAACTACAGTAACCAGTCAGAGGAATTCAGAAAAGACTGGGAAGGGACTGGATAAGCAATTCACAAGGAAACAATGGGAGGACATATGCATGGCTACCAAATATGCAACAAAGCTAAGAAGATTTTGGGTTTCTGCTTGGAAGTGTTTGCATAGGTATTTTTATACCCCAAGCAGACTCCAAAGAATTCTTCCTCAGGTAGATGACAAATATTGAAGGTGCGATGGGGAAGAAAGGCTATTCTTAACATATGGGATTCCCTGCTGTGTAAGCCCAATGTCTGGCCAGTCTACCAAAGACTCCTGTTGTCGTAAATGTATGCCGAATGTCACCCAGACACTCTTTCTTTGCTGTCAGTCCAAACTCATCTTTTAACTGTCGGTCTGTTTACCTGCATCCGTTTTCTGCCAGTTGAACATATTTCCGTTCTCCAATAACTACATATGCTTGTTTGCTGGCTTCTTTGCTGTTGCAGATAAGTGCCCCAGTGGGGGTTTTGTTTTTTCCTATTTTGTTTTGTGCTTCTTGGGGTTAATGTCATCCAGGAAATGTGAACACCAGTGTGGGAGACAGATTCTCATAAAGACCACCACAATAAATGTCTTTTTTGTCTAGGAGCTTCTCATGACCATACTTGTTCAATTTGTCAGGCGTTCATCCCAAAAAACCTTTGCAGTAGACTTTCTTCCCTCTCCTTGTATCTGGAGAACCAGCACCTTAAGCTTTTCACTAAAGATACAATGGAAGGAATCTCCCACCCCAAGGGTCAGCCATTAGGGAAGAAGAAGGTGAAAAAAGATAAGACCAGAATCTTCCACTATCCAGCCTCTGCCAGGTGTTTCTCCCAAGGTCATTGCAAAGCCAAAGGCTGGCCCAGCTGTGTTGTTAGATTTCCCTGCCACGGCCATGTTGGAGCCGGTGAGGATCTGACCGGCAGCACATCCAAAGAAGCTTTGCAGGCGTCCATCTCAGACATTCAGGGGGGACCAAGGTTGATTTTTTCCGAGAGACCTAGGGGAGCTACCCCATTTTTAGTTGAGGAAGAAGTTCCTACTACAGTTCTCGACTGTCATCCTGGGTCTAACCCATCTCAGTTTTTTTGGAGAGGACATTCCTTTAAAAAAAAAGAAAAAAGCTTAAACATGTTTCTTCTGCTCCTAGAGACCCACAAAGTGACTGGCAGGCCTTTACTAAGGGACTATTTACTACTTTAATGTCCTTAAAGTCCCCTCAAGTGGTTTCAGTTTCTGCTCTTCCTTGGTCCTCTACTCCCCTTAAAAAGGTCTAGAGAACAGGATTCTTCCAAGGATGAGTTGGATTCCAATGATGAATCCCTGACTTATTCTATTCAAATCCCTTCTCCTTTGGACTATGGGTCAGAGGTGGAGGACTCTATTAGTCCTGATGTTCCTTTTGAAGAAATTTCCTTTGGGGACATGCTCTCTAGGATGATGGACTTTTTTTTAAGTGGGATTGTGCTCAGGTCTCAGATATCCATAAGAGGTACTATGAGTTGCTGCAGCTAGAATCTCCTAAGCCAGCAGCTACGCCTTCTGTTTTGGCTACTTTGCTGGATGCTTTTTCCAATGCCTCTCAGTCACCTGACTCTCTGCCCCATGCTCCCAAGAAACCTGATAGGTTTTATAGGATGTCTGAGGACTATTATTTTTTGTGTAAATGTCCTGCTGCTGACCCCTCTGTAATGTCTGTAGCCTCTCATAAGCCATCTCATTTACTTCCTTTGCCCAAGTTATTGCCTTCAGACAAGGACAGCATTTATATGGAAAGGCTGGGTAAGAAGGTTTACATTTCTGCTACCCTAGCTTTTAGGGCTAAACCTTCTGTTCTTTCCTTGTTAGGGACTTCCTCTCAAGTCATTTGTCATTCTACTAAATGTAGTTATGATGCAGCAGATGCCTCTTCTAGGGCTGTTGTTTTTGCTTCAGTGATGAGGAGGTATTCTTGGCCAAGGCTATAACCTCTAACTAAAGACATTAAGGCTAAGTTGATGGATGTTCCTCTGGATTCCAAGCTTCTGTTTGGGGATGATGCTGTTGGTTTGTTTAAATCCCTTCAGGATAAGGCTACAGGAGCTTAAACATGCATTTGTTTCTCCTGTGCCTAACTTTCAGAGGAACTACCCCACTTAGCCTGAATTTGTTCACAGGCAATCCTGCCCTTCTACTAAAAGTAACAATAGTGGCAAATGGGCTCCTCCTGCTAAGGCTCCTCAGTTTTCAGGAACTCCAAATCCTTCCTTCCTTTCCAGACAAACCAGGTGCTGTATGACTACCTGTTCCTTCCCAGCCACATTCCTCTTTCTCTTAGCCTTTCTCTTTCTCTTCCTGTTTGACTTCAGATCACTCAGGATTCTTGGGTTAAGTCAGTCATTTGTCAGGAGTACTAGATGGTGTGGAAATCCAGTCCTCCTTTTATGGGCATTCCTCAGCCTCCTCGAGAACATCTTCCCTTTTTCCCGGAGGTTCTTCAAAATCTCGACTCAGGGCTCTATTTAAGAGGTGCCTGTGTCCCAAAAGGGGAAAGAGTTCTACTCCAGACTGTTTCTAGTGCCTAAGAAAGAGGGCAACTGGAGACCTATTCATCTAAACACTTTTCTAAAAGTGCTTCCTTTAGGATGTTGTCCCTTCAGATTTCGTTTCCTCTCTTGCTCCCTCAGGCCTACATGGTATCTCTGCATCTCTAGGATGCCTATCTCCATATTCTGATCCATCCTCTTTTCAGGAAGTATTTGCATTTCTCTGTTGCTTCCTGGCATTTTCAGTTCTCTGCTTGGACCTTTGGCCTTTCTACTGCCCCAAGGGTGTCCACCAAATGCCTTGCTCCAGTGATTGCTTTTTGCAAGCTTCAAGGGATCCAAATATTTCCTTACTTGGATGACCTGTTGGTTCAAGCATCTTCTCCAGAGATTTATTTGCAAACTCTTCATTTTATCATTTCCCTTCTTCAGAGTCTGGCATTCACTATACATTTCAAAAAGTCTTCTCTGCCTCCTTCTCAGGATCATGTTTTTCTAGGTTGCAGGATTCAGATGGTGCCAATGCTGGCTTCTTAGACCCTCCAAAGGCCTTAACTCTCAATTCTTTCTTTCACACTCTTCTTCTTCTGGCTTCCATGACAGCCAGGGAGTTTCTGACAGCTCTGGGTTTCATGGCATCCAACATTCCAATGCTCCCTCTGGCCAAATTTCAAATGGGAAAGTTTCAGTGGTTTCTGAAGTCAGTGTGGCTTCAACATGCGCATTTTCTAGAATTTGTAGTTCCTCTTCTTCCTTGTCTCAGACAGGAACTTCACTGGTGTATTCAGCAGCTGTCTCTGAGTCTAGGGAACCCTTTTCTTCCCCCTTCTTCCCCCTCAGGAATTGTTCACAGACGCTTTAGACATGGGATGGGGGTGACATCTGGCTCCCTAGAAGTTCAGGGGGTGTGTTCGCCTTGTCAGTAGAAGAAGCACATCAATGTCAAAGAGATGAGAGCTCTTCTGCTGGCTCTTCATACCTTTCATCCTCTTTTCTCTCCAGGGCCTCTCAATGTGTTCATAGACAATACCACAGTGATGTGGTACATCAAGAAACAGGAAGGAACGGGATATCTTGTTTGTTAGTTGGCATTTCTGGTATGTGATCTTGCTGTCAAGTATCAAGTGATTCTTCAGGCAATTTATATCCCTTCCAGTCAGAAGACTGTGGCAGACACTCTGAGCAAGCCCTTAACTCAGTTCCATAAATGGATGCCTCACAAGGATGTGTTTCTGGACATTATCCACCAGTGGGGTACTTCTCAAGTGGATCTTTTTGCCTACCCTCTGAACAGACAACTTCCTCTGTTTTGTGCCAGGGTCCCAGGTCCTCTGGTGTGGAAGGCGTACACACTCTCCTTTTCTTGGAAGTGGATGTTTCTTTATGCATTCCCTTCCCTTCCTCTCATTCCAAAGGTCCTGTTCAAAATTCAACAGGATGCTCCCAAAATCTTGTTGGTAACTCACTTCTGGCTGTGACAGCACTGGTTCCCTCTTCTTCTGCACTTAGGTAGGAGAAATAATCACAAGTTACCTAACAGGGTGGATCTACTCTCACAATACAAGGGATCTCTCATCCATCTCCACCTGTCCATGCTTCAACTGACACTGTGGGTGATAGGATTTTGATTCCCCATAGACAGCTTTTTCTGAGAACATGCTGCAATTCCTGCAGGAGGCCAGGAAACCTATTACATAGAAATCCTACTTAGCCAAGTGTCCGAGGTGTCTCTCTCATAACCTGGACCCACTTCCTGTGGATGTTCTTTTAGTTCTCTCTTATTTGTGTGAGTTACTCAATGCTGGTTTGGCCTATACTTCTATTAAGGTGCACCCCACTTATCAGCTATCTCTGCTTGTCTGCCTTTTTCTCCTCATTTAGCTTCTAGATTTGAGATGAAAAAATTTCTTAAAGGCATCCTTAACATTAGACCTCCCAGGAAGCTTGTTCTTCATCCCTGGGATCTTAATTTTGTTTTGTAGAAGTTGACTCAGACTCCTTTTGAACCTGCTGCTTCTTCTTTGCAGCAATGTTCTTGGAAGACTGTTCTTTTGTTAGTTCCTACTTCTGCCAGATGAGCGTCTGGGTTACAGGCCCTTATGGCTTGTCCTCCTTTGTTGATCTTTCATGAGGACAGAGTGTCCTTGTGCACTAACCCTTCTTTTAAGCCTAAGGTGGTTAATGAGCTATCACTTAATCAGTTTATTAATCTACCTATTTTTCCCCTCTCTGTAAACTGACAGTGAGAGGGTGCTGCATACTTTGGATGTGAATAGGCAACTCATGGTTTATCTGTATAAGACTAAGGCTATTAGAAAATCTGATCAGTTATTTATTTTCATCCTAGATGTTTGGGACTTGCTGTATCCAAGCAAACTACTTCTTCTTGGATTTCTAAGGCTATTTCTTTTTGTTACACTTGTCATGGCAACAGCCTTTCTTCTTCTGTCAAGGCTCATTCTACTAGAGCTGTGGCTTCTTCTGGTGCTTTTTTAAAGGGTTTAGATATTAATTCTATTCTTGAAGCAGCTACCTGGATTTCTATGCATACATTTACCAAGCACTACAAACTGGATGATATCTCGAGAGCTAGGGCTGGTTTTGCTAGTACTGTTCTTCATGGCTTTTTAGGGGACTCTTCTGCTCCTTCCCCCTCCCTAGTATCCTCTTGAGCTTTGGCACTCTCCCATATGTTAAGAATACTGCATCAGTGAATGTAAGGACATAGTACAGTTGTGTAAAATCTTACCATAATGGTAGATGTCCTTGCCTTCACTGCTGCAGTATTCGCTCCCTCCCTCCTTCCCCCTAGTCTTTTGCCTTTCTGGCTGTACAGTTTACCTCTTGGGTTCCATGGATTGGTATTCCTACTCGGGCAATCAGTTCTGACTATGGTAGGTCTGAACGTCACCTTTATGCCCTACAATACACAAGGAGCATTTGGGTGGCATTCAGCATACCTTTAAAGCAACAGGAGTCTTTGGTAGACTGGCTGGACGTCAGGCCTCCATGGCAGGGAATCCCACATGTTAATAATACTGCAGCAGTGAAAGCATGGACATCAACCGTTATGGTAAGATTTTGCACAACTGTACTTTTTGGGAGTGCAATAATGTGGCAGACTTTAACAATTCCCTACAGTGTATTCTGTCAAAAATATTAGGTGAACAAATGGAGGTAACTAAAGAAATGACTTCTTTGAGCTGGGACACAGGATCAGAATTGACGAGACATAGCATGGCCTTATTAGGTTTAATTCTGGTGGCTGCCAAAAAGCAATTAGTAGAAAGTGGATATCAAAGTCTAAATCTAACAGAGATAAAATAACTGAAGTGGGGTCTTTAGAAAAGGGTAGAAGCAAATTACATAGAAAAAATGGAAATTGTGGTAACAATACATTCAGAATAATGCTTTGGAAGAGGAGTGAGGTTTAAGGGAAGGCAGGAATTTTACAATTTATGTAAAGTGTTTTGGACCAGTGAAATGTTAACATTTACAAATGCAGTGAGGGTAACAGTCAAAATAAAAGTACCACCTATGCAGTTGTCTTGTAATGCATCTGAGATGGACAATATAGGTGTACTAAAGAATGCATGTAATGTATAACTTTTGTAACTGGGAACATGTATGGTTTGTTTCCTTTTATATAAATGTATGTTTTCCTTTGTCTCAAGTGATAATTTAATAATTAAAAAAAAATGTGAATTAATTTCAGAAAAAAAGACAAGGGTGATGTCATGCTGCCGATGCATCAGACAAAATAAAGTAACTTTTCCAGTCACATTTGTGGTTTACATACGCATATTTCTTTATTTTTAAGTGTTCCATATATATTTACATATCATTAGAAATTATTTGTGGCCCTTAACACCAAAGGCTGGTTATGTGAGGCATATGGAATAGAATGCTGATTAACAAACAAGTTGGCAAGGTTCAAGATAAAGTATTTGAAACAACCGGTCAAGTGGAATATGCAGAATAGTAACTGGTTTGTACAGAAGATAAAGTAGGGAAAAAAGCTGAATGACTAGAGTTCCAGAATTTGGGAAGAGTACGTATTTAATGTATTATATTAAAATAAAGATGGCATAGAGGGTAGGCTTTTCAAATAGCTCATTAGGTGTTGAAAAAGTGGCATAACTACTACTGGATGACAGATCAGAAATATGGGATGGTCAGGGCCATCATGATCCAATATGTGTCTTGTTACAAAAAGGAATAAGTTCTGTGGCAGTTATGGCAATCGGGAAGGTGGATCTCAGTGGAAGCATTGAGCTTATTTACATTCAAAGTGATTACTTGGCGGTCACACTTCAACAGTGATTGCAGTTCATATTGGCTATAAATGAGCGAACAAGAGAAACAAAATTAAAACAGATTAACATTTCCGGCTGTACCAAAAGTGTTTTGGACCACTGAAATGTTAACATTTACAAATGCAGTGAAGGTGACAGTCAAAATAAAAGTACCACCTATGCAGTTGTTTTGTAGAGCAGCCGAGATGGACAATACAACAATATAATCTTCGGAAAGCTTCAAGGTCAAAAGAAGTGGAACTTGAATGAAAGGAAGAAGAGTAATAAGGACAAGAGATATTATTCTCATTCGACTCACCTGAAGCACGATGGTTTGACAGAATGGGCATAATACACTGTTCATGTTTAACTGCTGTGGAATTTTTAGGGTGAAAAGTCTTTCTGGTGAAAAGTTTCAGCATGAAAACGACTAAAATGGACATCAGAGGTATGTCTGAAAATGCATATTAAATTTATAAGATTAACTGTATAAAATGTGTAAATGAGGCAATTAGACTTTTTCATTACATTCCTATTACATGTGAAACGAAAATAAAATTCCAATGGAATATTTGTAAATTCCTTGTGTATGTTTAATTGATTTGGATAAGTTTCTATATATATTTTATTACTTATTAAATGGCATGCGTCTAAAAGTAATCTGTACTTGAAATGAAAATGTAAATTCATAAGCTTTTTATGCTGACTGAGTTTTTAAGCATACTTCTATCAAAGGTAAAAAAGAGAAGGAAGTGGACATTTCTAACTTTGAGGGAATATGACTTTGTGAGATGAAGACAAAGAAAAGCTGAACAGTAATGGAAGAATATGTTTGCAAGAGGCATAACAAATAATATAAAATTAAATGGTAACTACAACTAAAATATGCACATGGGATAACACTAAAAATGCACAATGTGTCATGTTTAAGCAATGCAATTACATTTTTCAATTAGCTTCTTTTAGAACTGAAAAAAGACAACTCCATTGGGAAATGTGTACATTTGTAATATGCCTAATTGATACAGATTGTTTTTTGTACATCTTCATTGTTTGTAAGAAGAAATATATCTCAGTGTAGTCTGTATGGAAAATGACAACATAAATATACAATTTCTTTAACTACCACTGAAATGAATTCTAATTGTATCTTAGATATGAAAAAAAAAACTTCATTCAATGTGAACAAATTGCAGTGGCTCTTCTATCTTTATGCCTTAAATATTACAGCCAGAATGTCATTAAAATAATATTACTTGATTTAAATAGCAAGACTGTGTCTTAATTTCAAAGTTATTTGGGTTTGATCAATATTATCTTAGCATTCTACTCTACTGACTGGTATTTAATATGAAGAAGGTTAAATAATTGTATGTGTTTTAGACAGCAAAACCATGCCTTTTCATTATTACGATGGGCGGCGCAGTGATGCAGCAGTTAATGTTGTCGCGTCACAGCAAGAAGTTCTTTGGTTCGATTCTCGGCTGGGATGTCTTCTATGCATAGTCTGCATGTCCTCCCTGCGTTCGCGTGGGTTTCGTCAGGTACTCCAGTTTCCTACCACACTCCAAAGACATGCATCTGGAGCGCTTCTCCCACGGCCTCCGCTGAAAATAGGCTCTGTCCTAGTTGGACTTTCCCAGTCAACAAATGTTAAAATAAATAAATACATACATACATACATACATACATACATACATAAAATTATTTGATTTGGGTCAGCCTTTACTATGGGAAATGTACCCTTTCTGAAAAATTACTATCGTTTTTTCCCCTTTTTTTTTTTTTCCAAAGGGGTCAATGTAGCCTTTATGAAGACGTTATCTCTATTGTAGTAAATAATCTTTGTAGCTCTACAGTCTGTAGCACTATGAGATCATAAAAGGTGCAGTTTTGAGTATGGGCACAAACAACAGCTGAAATTATACGATGTTCTTTGCACCCAAAGTTAATGTCTGACATTTTTTGAAATATTTTGAATCATTCTTCCATGTTACACATATGCAGTTCCATGGTACCATAAGAATATTTCGTACAGAGAGAAGTAAGTAATGCAGTTTAACCAATGTGTGAGTACACTATACGACGTGAAAACAAGAGAGTTTTATAATAAGTAATGATGGTAAATGATCATAAATGGACTACTCATATCTGTTCACCATAGTTTATCTAATTAATGTTTTATAAACTTCTCTGAAAAAAATGACAGATGCATTTTTTGAATACAATTCGCATTATGGAAAGGAGAAGGGGTTAAACTACTACATCATCATTCTCTTTCGGCTTTTCCCGTTAGGGGTCGCCACAGCGGATCATCTCTTTCCATTTCTTCCTATCCTCTGCATCTTGCTCTGTCACACCAACCGCCTGCATGTCCTCTCTCACCACGTCCATAAACCTTATCTTAGGCCTTCCTCTATTCCTCTTACCTGGCAGCTCCATCCTTAGCATCTTTTTCCCAATATACCCATCATCCCTCCTCAGCACATGTCCAAACCAACGCAATCTCGTCTCTCTTGCTTTGTCTCCAAACTGTCCAACATGAGCTGACCCTCTAATATACCGATTCCTAATCCTATCCATCCTAGTCACACCGATTGCAAATCTTAACATCTTTAACTCTGCCACATCCAGCTCTGACTCCTGCCTTTTTGTCAATGCCACTGTCTCCAACCCATATAACATAGCTGGTCTCACTACACTCTTGTAGACCTTCCCTTTCACTCTTACGGATACCCGTCTGTCACAAATCACTCCTGACACTCTTCTCCACCCATTCCACCCTGCCTGTACTCTCTTCTTCACCTCTCTTCCACATTCACCATTACTCTGAACTGTTGATCCCAAGTACTTAAACTCGTCCACCTTTACCAACTCTACTCCCTGCATCCTCACCATTCCTCTACCCTCCCTCTCATTTACACACATATATTCTGTCTTAGCCCTGCTGACCCTCATTCCTCTGCTCTCTAGAGCATATCTCCACCTCTCCAGAGTCTCCTCAACCTGATTCCTACTCTCACTACAGATCACAATGTCATCTGCAAACATCATAGTCCACGGGGCCTCCTGTCTGATCTCATCTGTCAACCTGTCCATCACCACTGCAAATAAGAAAGGACTCAGAGCTGATCCTTGATGTAATCCCACCTCCACCTTAAACGGATCTGTCACTCCCACTGCAGTCCTCACCACTGTCACACTACCCTCGTACATATCCTGTACCACTCTTACGTACTTCTCTGCCACTCCCGACTTCCTCATACAATACCACAACTCTTCCCTAGGCACCCTGTCATATGCTTTCTCCAAGTCTACAAAGACGCAATGCAACTCCTTCTGACCTTCTCTGTATTTCTCCATCAACACTCTCAGAGCAAACATTGCATCTGTAGTGCTCTTTTCCTGGCATGAAACCATGCTGCTGATCAGTAATCATCACCTCCCTTCTGAACCTGGCTTCCACTACTGTTTCCCATAACTTCAAGGTGTGACTAACCAGTTTTATCCTCTGTAGTTACTGCAGCTCTGCACATCACCCTTATTCTTAAAGATAGGTAAGAAAACACTTTCTCCACTCCTCAGGCATCCTCTGACTTTCCAAAATTTCATTAAACAATCTAGTTAGAAATTCCACTGCCATTTCTCCTAAGCACCTCCATGCTTCCATTGGTATGTCATCTGGGCCAACAGCCTTTCCATTCTTCATCCTCTTCATAGCTGCCCTTACTTCCTCCTTGCTAATCTGTTTCACTTCCTGATTCACTATCCCCACATCATCCAACCTTCTCTCTCTCATTCTCTTCATTCATCAGCCTCTCAAAATACTCTTTCCATCTACTCAACACACTCTCCTCTCTTGTGAGTACCTTTCCCTCACTATCCTTTATCACCCTTACATGCTGCACATCTTTCCCAGCTCTGTCCCTCTGTCTAGCTAATCGGTACAGGTCCTTTTCTCCCTCTTTAGTGTCCAATCTCTCGTATAACTCTCCATATGCCCTATCCTTAGCTTTTGCCACCTCTCTCTTTGCCATGCGCCTCATCTCCTTATACTCATGTCTACTTTCTTCATCTCTTTGACAATCCCACTTCTTCTTCGCCAGCCTCTTCCTCTGTATACTCTCCTGTACTTCCTCATTCCACCACCAGGTCTCCTTGTCCTCCTTCCTCTGTCCAGATGTCACACCAAGCACCTTTCTAGCAGTCACCCTTACTAGTTCTGCTGTAGTTACCCAGCTATTCGGTAACTCTCCACTGCCTCCCAGTGCCTGTCTTAACTCTTCCCTAAACTCCACTTCACAATCACCCTTTTAACTTCCACCATTTAATCCTTGGCACAGCTTTCACATTCCTCCTCCTCTTCTTGATCACCAACGTCATTCTACATACCACTAATCTATGCTGCTTAACTACACTTTCACCTGCCACCACTTTACAGTCTCCAATCTCCTTAAGACTGGCCCTCCTACATAGTATATAATCAACTTGTGAGCATCTTCCTCCACTCTTGTGTCACCCTATGCTCCACCCTCTTCTTAAAATACGTATTCACCACAGCCATGTCCATCCTTTTCGCAAAATCCACAATCATCTGACCTGAAAAGTCTTTCTGGTGAAAAGTTTCAGCATGAAAACAACTAAAATGGACATCAGAGGTATGTCTGAAAATGCATATTAAATTTATAAGATTAACTGTATAAAATGTGTAAATGAGGCAATTAGACTTTTTCATTACATTCCCATTACATGTGAAACGAAAATAAAATTCCAATGGAATATTTGTAAATTCCTTGTGTGTGTTTAATTGATTTGGAAAAGTTTCTATATATGTTTTATTACTTATTAAATGGCATGCGTCTAAAAGTAATCTGTACTTGAAATGAAAATGTAAATTCATAAGCTTTTTATGCAGACTGAGTTTTTAAGCATACTTCTATCAAAGGTAAAAAAGAGAAGGAAGTGGACATTTCTAACTTTGAGGGAATATGACTTTGTGAGATGAAGGTGAAGACAAAGAAAAGCTGAACAGTAATGGAAGAATATGTTTGCAAGATGCATAACAAATAACATAAAATTAAATGGTAACTACAACTAAAATATGCACATGAGATAACACTAAAAATGCACAATGTGTCATGTTTAATCAATGCAATTACATTTTTCAATTAGCTTCTTTTAGAACTGAAAAAAGACAACTCCATTGGGAAATGTGTACATTTGTAATATGCCTAATTGATACAGATTGTTTTTTGTACATCTTCATTGTTTGTAAGAAGAAATATATCTCAGTGTAGTCTGTATGGAAAATGACAACATAAATATACAATTTCTTTAACTACCACTGAAATGAATTCTAACTGTATCTTAGATATGAAAAAAAAACTTCATTCAATGTGAACAAATTGCAGTGGCTCTTCTATCTTTATGCCTTAAATATTACAGCCAGAATGTCATTAAAATAATATTACTTGATTTAAATAGCAAGGCTGTGTCTTAATTTCAAAGTTATTTGGGTTTGATCAATATTATCTTAGCATTCTACTCTACTGACTGGTATTTAATATGAAGAAGGTTAAATAATTGTATGTGTTTTAGACAGCAAAACCATGCCTTTTCATTATTACGATGGGCAGTGATGCAGCAGTTAATGTTGTCGCGTCACAGCAAGAAGTTCTTTGGTTCGATTCTTGGCTGGGATGTCTTCTATGCATAGTCTGCATGTCCTCCCTGCGTTCGCGTGGGTTTCATCCGGTACTCCAGTTTCCTACCACACTCCAAAGACATGCGTCTGGAGCGCTTCTCCCACGGCCTCCGCTGAAAATAGGCTCTGTCCTAGTTGGACTTTCAAAGTCAACAAATGTTAAAATAAATAAATACATACATACATACATACATACATACATACATAAAATTATTTGATTTGGGTCAGCCTTTACTATGGGAAATGTACCCTTTCTGAAAAATTACTATCGTTTTTTCCCCTTTTTTTTTTTTCCAAAGGGGTCAATGTAGCCTTTATGAAGACGTTATCTCTATTGTAGTAAATAATCTTTGTAGCTCTACAGTCTGTAGCACTATGAGATCATAAAAGGTGCAGTTTTGAGTATGGGCACAAACAACAGCTGAAATTATACGATGTTCTTTGCACCCAAAGTTAATGTCTGACATTTTTTGAAATATTTTGAATCATTCTTCCATGTTACACATATGCAGTTCCATGGTACTATAAGAATATTTCGTACAGAGAGAAGTAATGCAGTTTAACCAATGTGTGAGTAAACTATACGACGTGAAAACAAGAGAGTTTTATAATAAGTAATGATGGTAAATGATCATAAATGGACTACTCATATCTGTTCACCATAGTTTATCTAATTAACGTTTTATAAACTTCTCTGAAAAAAATGACAGATGCATTTTTTGAATACAATTAGCATTATGGAAAGGAGAAGGGGTTAAACTACTACAAGAGTGAATATTAATGTGTTCTCTCTTTAGTGTAGCTCTGTTCTAAGTAGTTATTATTGAGTAGTTAATACTACAGGTAACCTACAATTATAATCTCTCTTTTTTGTCATTGTATTTGTATTTTAGCTTATGCTGTCCTTTAATTCTGTTATCTACTTTTAATGTTTATATTTGCTGTCAATTTGTACTGTAAAGTGTTTGGGTCAAGCACTTCAATAATGCTGAAATTGAAAGGGTGGTCAGTGGAAGTGTGCCTCTGTGTGGTACTTCTAGGAGTACATCCATGGTAGGTTGTCAGTCAAACAGCTTGGGGCAAAGAACCCTAAAGGAATCTGCCTACCTTTCCTTTCCTTTTGGCAGTGCCCATGGCTCCATTATGCTAAATGCAACATGTGACCAGGGTTCAGATCTAATAAAGAATATGTTATCACCTTTAGCCTTTCTATTTTAGAAACCAAATCATTTGAAATACATGTCCTCTCAATTACTGACTGCCTGCCAGCTCTATAAGAGTATACAACAAAGAATTTGATTCAGAAAAGTTAACATCTATTTGACTCAGAAAAGTTAACATCTATAACTAAGTAAGTCAGTAAAGTTTACTAAAGTCTAACCTTATGCTGAAAGTCTAGTTTTGCTAATCATACTACTACCATTTTATTTAACTATAAAGATAATGTATCCTGTAATTATTATATTATAATTCATATTTAGTTACAATTTTCAGATATCAGCTAGAGAATTTAGCTCCAATTCCCAACTGATTCATAGGTAGGTACTAGGCTATCAGCCCTGAGGCCTACATAAACCTAGCCAAAAAAGTTCCCTGGCTTTCACCACCCAAGAAAGTTATTTTCCTGCACCCCTGTCTGGCAGAGCCACAGAAGTGATCCCCGGGGTGAATTTCCTATTTCCCATCCAATTGTCCAGATTTTTCTTAAAGAGGGCTAATGAGGAGATTTGCTTGACATGAATGGGTAGTCTGTTCCAGAGCATGGGAAGTCTCTGGGACAGGAATCTATCCTCCAGCATGTTCTGTTTGTTGTGGTGGCAAGGTACAGGTCCCTGCAGTGTGTGGCTCAGAGGGTTTGGGGTTTCTTTAAGTGTAGCATGTCCAACAGATCTGGGCTTGACAAGGCTTTGTACGTTAGGCAGAGGTCGCCTCTGAGTAGGCGATAAGCGACGGAGAAGAGCTGGAGTTTTTTGAGACGGTCTGCGTATGGCATCTGTTTGAGGCCAGTAATCCTCTTAGTGAGGTAATTCTGTGGCCTTTCTAGCTGTTGTAGATGTCTTGCGAGGTACATGCCAAATGGGGCATTGTACTCTATAATGGGTCTGATGAGGGATGAGTAGAGAGGTACAATGACCTCTTTTTTTCTGGAAGTGACCCCCTTTGTGATGAGGTGTGCCACGTAGAAGGATTTCCTGACTACTGTGGCGATGTGATTATCAAATGAGAGACTACTGTCCACCTGTGTCCCAAGGTCTTTTATCACATGTTCGGTGTTTAGTAGGTTACCGCCTATGTGGTAGTTCATGGGTACAAGGGGATGACAAAACACACACACACACATATATATATATATATATATATATATATATATATATATATATTTGTATTTGTGTGTGTGTGTGTGTGTGTGCGTGTGTATGGTTTCACTTTACAAATCACAAAATATTGAAATATCGAAATCCAGTATCTCGAGACTGTTAAGCCAAACACTGAAAAAACAGAAACCCCAAAAGCGCGAAATTCAAAATTGTGACTGTCCACATACACACTCCACACACAAACAAGCACACATACACCTTCCTCCCTACACTACAAACCAACAAAACACAAGCAAACACAACAAAACAAACACACGTGCGGACCCTACATATAAGCAGGGGGGCAAGCCCCCCCACACCCTGCTACTTATATATACTAACTCCAAGGTCACAGTAAAGACACAAACACACAAAAACCACCACTACACATTCTACACTCCCCTTGCACAAACACACATCATATACGTACAAATACCACCACTCCTCAACACTTACTCACTCACAATCTTATCTACCTACCCTAACCCACACCTCAAAACTCCAAACATACTCACACACACATTAAAATCCCTACCCAAAACCCCTAGTAAAACATCACTTACCTGAATATCCAGCTGCATCCACATACCACACCGCACATCATGAGCACATACGCACCTCCACAACCGTGGATTTGACATTTCCGCATTCGGGATTCTGCACTTTTGTGCAAGTGCATTTTCGACACTTCACTCTCATGCTACTGAAATTCGATATTTCAGTAGTTCGAGATTCTGTACTGAAACTATATATATATAAATATATATATATATATATATATATATAAGGGTCTACTGTACATATTCGAAATTTCAGAAAGCCGAAACCCATATGGCCGTGACCATATAATCAACTCCTGAAATTTCAAACATGTAATAAAAAATAAAACACACAACATAAACCTACTTTTTAAATGCTACTCTTTAAAATGCTATTCCGCACTGTATGGAGATGCCGGTTCCACATGGTACATATGTGTGCGTATGTGTGTGCGCGTGTGTGTATGTATATGTATGTGTGTGTGTACATATATATATATATATATATATATATATATATATACACATACACACACACACATACAAACACACTGGCAGACAGATATACAGGTTTACTAACATCTACATGAAGCCAGTAAGGTCGATTCCTGTAACATCAAGACAGAAGGCCCAAAACTCACATCTCTGAAAGGTAAAAACATCAGAGTTTACCAAATCCCAACATTTTCTAATGCTCTAGACTCAGAGGAACAAGCACTAACTTAGGTCCTGCAGGAAGACAAGTCCAGTGGTCCATTACTGTGGACTTTTGTAGATGCAAGTTGTGGAACTTCCATTTTAATATCAAAGGAATTGAACTTGCTGGCTTTGTGTGGGTGACAAATCATATACATACATACAGATATAACACCCACATGACTTTGCAAACTGAGGTGAGTTTTATGGGAAATGAGAGAGGCTAGTAAAGAATGGACCAATGTACCACCAGTGTCCACTGAAGGATTTACGTAAAGAATCTTGCTACAGAAACTAGGAGAATCGCAGCTGACACTGAACCAAGAACTTGTAACACTAGTTTTCTGGAGGGAACGGAAGAGACAGTAACTCCTGCACCTGATTTCTCAAAGATGTGATGCGATGAAGAAGTAATGATGCCACTTGAGTCGTAGTATCCACTCAAGTTCCTACAAATTTCAGAATCTGTACAGCTTCAATTTGGCAAGATTTATTGTAATGCTTAGGGAATTAGAGATCTGAAGCAAGTAATCCCTGGCTTGCAGCAGTTGATGCCTGGTTGGGGAAGTGAGGAGCCAATTGTTGAAACAGGGAAACACCTGGAATCCTTTGAACCTCAGATGAGTTGTCATGACTGCTATGCATTTGGTGAATACCCAGGGGACTGTGGTGAGTCCAAAAGGCAGTGCTCTGACTTGATAGTGACCATCTCCCAGCTGAAAGCGCAGGTGTCTCCTGCAGCTCCTGTCTATTTTCCTGTGACAGCACATATCCTGGAGATCTACAGAGCGCATCAATCATCCTTGTGCAGAGGAAGCAGGATGGACTGAACCGTAACCATTTGGAACTTTGACTTCTTTACGTACGGATTCAAATTGCTTAGATCTAGACTTGGTCTTCGGTATCCTGTTTTCTTTGGCACCAAAAAGAAGTGGGAATAGGTTCTGAATCCTATCTGTTCTGGTGGCATCTCCTGGATTACTTTTTTGTAGCAGTTTTTGAACTTCTTTAGCTCCGTGTTCCCTCTGACTGGCTAGAACATCGGGGAGTTTCTTCCTTTGTACAGGAGGTGGAATGAAAAGGGTATGTAGAAACCTCTGGATATGATTTTTTAGCACTCATACATTTTTTTCTCATATCTGTCCAGGTGCAAGGAGAAACAACCCCCAACTGCCTCCAGAACTGGACAGTTGAACAACACTTCAGGAGTGCTGGTAGGGCCTATCAGAGAAGGAGTCTCTGAAACCCTGGTTTTGTCTACCCCTCTGCCTCTGGGGCAACATCTGCCACTGAAACCTCCTCCTCTGCCTCTGGAGGAAGTGCCCCCATGTGGGTCTTGAAAAGGTCCCCGAGAGTTTTGGAACCACAATTTCTTCTGACTTCACTGGTTTCTAGAAAATGTTCATTGAGGGGTAGAAAACCTGATTCAAATGGCAGACAGGTTCTTTCCCTCCTGCTCGCTGTGGGTGAGCATATCTTCCAATGATGTCCCGAACAAGGATGACCCATCAAAGAGGCATTAACAAAAGATGCCTTTAAGGGCTCCGCAAAGTTGCATAGCCTCATGCAAGCATGTCTCCTAATGGCTATGTCTGAACCGGCTGATAGTGAAGCACCCTCCGCTGTGTAGGATATCAGACTCATCAATGACTTGGCAATTAAAGAAAGAGTTGCCAACTGAGGAGAAACCTTTTTGAGATCCTCTGTAGACATGGACTCAGAGACGGAGTTTGAAAGCTCCTTGATCAAATCTCTGTGAGTGAGTAAAATGTGCCAGGTAATTTAAATGACCTCAGTACGAATGTTGCAGAGGTGTCAATATGCTTTCCAAATCTGTCCACTGCAATGGACTCCCTGTTCGGTGGATGGACAGAGGTGCTCTGCTAAGCTACAACTATGGCATCAACAGGGACACCCTTACTTCAGTTGGGTTTGTCTGAAGGAGGATCTAAGAATTTATCCGAGTGTTTGGGAATGGGCTTGCCAGTGTCTGGTTCCTTCGAAGCCCAACTAAATCAATAAGTTTATCCACCGAGGGGTGGTCACCCAAGATGTAGATGGGCCAACCCTGAAAGTCTCCAGGAACGCAGACTTCTCAGAAGGAGGAGTTTGAGAACACTACCCACCCTTCTGCTTGTGGATTTCCAGGATGTCCCCAAAGGAGACATCATCAGGTGGCAATCGGGGGATCCTTCTCCCTCATCAAAATCGGTGCCTTACATGACAGACTCCATAGATGAGTCTATGTGCCTCCTCTTGCACGTTTTCTTCCACCGTACCTCCTCAGTGGGGTGTTCGGGGTAGGTGTTGAAAGAAGGGGGGAATCCCTCTAGGGAATGACTGTGGAGGCTTCCCAAAGTTGGCTGAACTTGAGGAGCAGAAATGATGGGCTCAGAGCTTGGACCTGATGAGGGGTGAGGGGTAAGATCCGCAATATGAGAGGATGGATCTCTATGCAAAGAGAAGGCCCTTTCTACTACCTGAAAGGCTGAAGGACACAGGAATATTCCCCCCCCCCCAGAGCCAAGGCTGCCTAGAATGGGTGGTGTGGGCTGACCCCGGGATCTGAGCCCTCCACACAAAATCGGACCCAAGCTGTCAAGAGCCGAGTTACCAAGGGGGAGGGAAGGATCAAACAAAGTAGGAGCCAAACTCAACCCCTCAGACACAAGGCCAACTTCTCAGATCAGAATCCTGCTCTGATCTGGAGGTACTGGAGTAGGGCTAGTCAGGGAAACTGTCAGTCGAGGAAGCGAGCTTCCTTGGATCCGATACTGACACTCTCTCTGGGATCTTGGATCCTGGGACGCCAATACCACAGGTCGGATCGAAGAAGGAGACAGTATCAGCTGGGCAGGTGAACTCATGGATCCGAGACAGACAGAGTTAGCAGGACCCCCATCTGGATTTGAGCCCTAAGAAATCAGTGTCATCCTGTCCATACCTCGGTCAAGGTCCTAAAGGATCTGGATGATGCCACAGATGCAACCCTGGAATGCTTCCTAGCGGTTTCAAACAACTTCGAGGGTAGAACCAGAGAAAAAGGCTTTACCACAAATTTTTGGTAATCGTCTCCTATCTGTCGGATCCAAGGGTCTGGGCTCTGAGTAGGAGGTGGATGGTATGGGAGAGCTGGTGATGGTTATCACTCCTGTCGGATCCTAAGAGACTTGTGGATCTGAGGGAGGCAGAACCATCTTCAGATCCAAATAGGTCAGATCCAAAGTCTTTCTAAGTTTTTAAGGAGGGTCCAATGAAGCCCTTAGTGATTTCTGTAATTCTCACTTCTTTGAGTCTGCAGAGTTATGATGAGATTTAGAGGGGGTTTGAGCCTCAAGTACAGAAGAGGAGGCTGGGAGTAAGCCCTTTAATATTAGCTTATTCTGCCAGTTGGAGATGGCCCTGGGGTTAAAACTGGCAAATATTCACAGACTGACTTCAGATGCTCAGGCCCCAGGCAGTAAATGCACTTCTTGTGGGCATCTGAATTTGGGATCTTATGCCTACAAGAAGTAAATTTCTTAAAACCTGTGGTCTTTTCAGATGTCCACAACACCAATAAAGAACTGTATCAGAAAAATAAATAGATTTAAGAAATAAGAGAGCAAGAACTACACACTCCACCTGGATTACATACTTACACTAAGCTAGCAAAAACAGTTTAAAACATACACACCTAAAACACAGAAAAGAAAGCTCTCTCTTTTTATTTATATTAATAATGGTGACAGGGATATAAGATGTGCAATACAGGCACCAAAGGAAGAAATCAAATGAGGGAAGGAGCTTGCCCTAATGACAGCGCCATCTTAAATATCAAAAAGAGGGAGTAGGAGAGAAGAAAACAGTAATTACACTATCTAAACAGTGAAAAATTAAGAACAGATAATCCAAAGCTAATAACAAGTTTATAGAAAAAATTCACTCTCACTGCTCGAGACCGGATCTGCATCTTGACATGATGGCGGCAAATGGGATCTGAAGATTTGGGGATGGGACAGGGCATTATGGGTAGAGGGAGGAGCTCAAGATTTGGATTCCAAGTCTTGTAAATGCAGTCAAGTTAGCTCTGAGGATCTGATCCTACACCCATACATGAGGAAGGATGAAAAGGACAATATCAGATCATTTGTTTGCCTAATTGAGTTTTGGCCATTTGTGGTCAACGTAGTGCATGCCTAATTAGTAATAATGTAAAATGTAATCATATATATATATATATATATATATATATATATATATATATATATATATACACACACACATATATATATATATATATATATATATATCATATATATATATAAACAGTTATATAAACATATATTTGATATTTCATGATGACTACAGACATCACACCTTTATCATCACTGTGCCAATAACCCTGTGCCAATAACCATAAGCATTATAACAGAATTTTTCCGTACCCTTCTCTTTCCTTTAAAGTTAGAAAGTATTGATGTGTAACATCTTACCATAACTTTAGATGTCATACTCTTCTATATGCTGCTGTATTCATAACACAAGGGAGTCTGCCTCTGGTCGACTCCCAAACGACCGGCCATTTTAGAAAAGATACATGCTACCACTAGGCTGCGTGTGACATCCTGCGTCTCAGCACAGACCTACCTCAGAACTTTTCTGCTGCCTGTGTGACTGCCAGCTCCAGTCGTCCCTCTTAGGAAAATTGACCTGTGTGACTCATTCTTCTTGTCCGACTTAAGATAACTGTCCACTGCAATGGACTCCCTGTTCGGTGGATGGACAGAGGTGCTCTGCTAAGCTACAACTATGGCATCAACAGGGACACCCTTACTTCAGTTGGGTTTGTCTGAAGGAGGATCTAAGAATTTATCCGAGTGTTTGGGAATGGGCTTGCCAGTGTCTGGTTCCTTCGAAGCCCAACTAAATCAATAAGTTTATCCACCGAGGGGTGGTCACCCAAGATGTAGATGGGTCAACCCTGAAAGTCTCCAGGAACGCAGACTTCTCAGAAGGAGGAGTTTGAGAACACTACCCACCCTTCTGCTTGTGGATTTCCAGGATGTCCCCAAAGGAGACATCATCAGGTGGCAATCGGGGGATCCTTCTCCCTCATCAAAATCGGTGCCTTACATGACAGACTCCATAGATGAGTCTATGTGCCTCCTCTTGCACGTTTTCATCCACCGTACCTCCTCAGTGGGGTGTTCGGGGTAGGTGTTGAAAGAAGGGGGGAATCCCTCTAGGGAATGACTGTGGAGGCTTCCCAAAGTTGGCTGAACTTGAGGAGCAGAAATGATGGGCTCAGAGCTTGGACCTGATGAGGGGTGAGGGGTAAGATCCGCAATATGAGAGGATGGATCTCTATGCAAAGAGAAGGCCCTTTCTACTACCTGAAAGGCTGAAGGACACAGGAATACCACCCCCCCCCCCCAGAGCCAAGGCTGCCTAGAATGGGTGGTGTGGGCTGACCCCGGGATCTGAGCCCTCCACACAAAATCCGACCCAAGCTGTCAAGAGCCGAGTTACCAAGGGGGAGGGAAGGATCAAACAAAGTAGGTGCCAAACTCAACCCCTCGGACCCAAGGCCAACTTCTCAGATCAGAATCCTGCTCTGATCTGGAGATACTGGAGTAGGGCTGGTCAGGGAAACTGTCAGTCGAGGAAGCGAGCTTCCTTGGATCCGATACTGACACTCTCTCTGGGATCTTGGATCCTGGGACGCCAATACCACAGGTCGGATCAAAGAAGGAGACAGTATCAGCTGGGCAGGTGAACTCATGGATCCAAGACGGACAGAGTTAGCAGGACCCCCATCTGGATTTGAGCCCTAAGAAATCAGCGTCATCCTGTCCATACCTCGGTCAAGGTCCTAAAGGATCTGGATGATGCCACAGATGCAAGCCTGGAATGCTTCCTAGCGGTTTCAAACAACTTCGAGGGTAGAACCAGAGAAAAAAGCTTTACCACAAATTTTTGGTAATCGTCTCCTATCTGTCAGATCCAAGGGTCTGGGATCTGAGTAGGAGGTGGATGGTATGAGATAGCTGGTGATGGTTATCACTCCTGTTGGATCCTAAGAGACTTGTGGATCTGAGGGAGGCAGAACCATCTTCAGATCCAAATAGGTCAGATCCAAAGTCTTTCTAAGTTTTTAAGGAGGGTCCAATGAAGCCCTTAGTGATTTCTGTAATTCTCACTTCTTTGAGTCTGCAGAGTTATGATGAGATTTAGAGGGGGTTTGAGCCTCAAGTACAGAAGAGGAGGCTGGGAGTAAGCCCTTTAATATTAGCTTATTCTGCCAGTTGGAGATGGCCCTGGGGTTAAAACTGGCACATATTCACAGACTGACTTCAGATGCTCAAGCCCCAGGCAGTAAATGCACTTCTTGTGGGCATCTGAATTTGGGATCTTATGCCTACAAGAAGTAAATTTCTTAAAACCTGTGGTCTTTTCAGATGTCCACAACACCAATAAAGAACTGTATCAGAAAAATAAATAGATTTAAGAAATAAGAGAGCAAGAACTACACACTCCACCTGGATTACATACTTACACTAAGCTAGCAAAAACAGTTTAAAACATACACACCTAAAACACAGAAAAAAAAGCTCTCTCTTTTTATTTATATTAATAATGGTGACAGGGATATAAGATGTGCCAAACAGGCACCAAAGGAAGAAATCAAATGAGGGAAGGAGCTTGCCCTAATGACAGCGCCATCTTAAATATCAAAAAGAGGGAGGAGGAGAGAAGAAAACAGTAATTACACTATCTAAACAGTGAAAAATTAAGAACAGATAATCCAAAGCTAATAACAAGTTTATAGAAAAAATTCACTCTCACTGCTCGAGACCGGATCTGCATCTTGACATGATGGCGGCAAATGGGATCTGAAGATTTGGGGATGGGACAGGGCATTATGGGTAGAGGGAGGAGCTCAAGATTTGGATTCCAAGTCTTGTAAATGCAGTCAAGTTAGCTCTGAGGATCTGATCCTACACCCATACATGAGGAAGGATGAAAAGGACAATATCAGATCATTTGTTTGTTTGCCTAATTGAGTTTTGGCCATTTGTGGTCAACGTAGTGCATGCCTAATTAGTAATAATGTAAAATATAATCACATATATATATATATATATATATATATATATATATATATATATATATATATACATATATATATATATATATATATATATATATATATATATATATAAACAGTTATATAAACATATATTTGATATTTCATGATGACTACAGACATCACACCTTTATCATCACTGTGCCAATAACCATAAGCATTATAACAGAATTTTTCCGTACCCTTCTCTTTCCTTTAAAGTTGGAAAGTATTGATGTGTAACATCTTACCATAACTTTAGATGTCATACTCTTCTATATGCTGCTGTATTCATAACACAAGGGAGTCTGCCTCTGGTCGACTCCCAAACGACCGGCCATTTTAGAAAAGATACATGCTACCACTAGGCTGCGTGTGACATCCTGCGTCTCAGCACAGACCTACCTCAGAACTTTTCTGCTGCCTGTGTGACTGCCAGCTCCAGTCGTCCCTCTTAGGAAAATTGACCTGTGTGACTCATTCTTCTTGTCCGACTTAAGATAAGTACCCCATAGTAGGTTTTGATTATCCTTTGCTACTGCTTTTGGGTTTCATGTCAGGTAAAAAGGGTAAGTGTAGGTGTGGAAGGCAAATTCCTCAAAGATACGTATGAGCTCTTTTGCTTAGGCCAAGAACATGACCACACTTCTTGTAGTATTTGTCAGGCCTTTGTCCCCAAAGCCCTCAGAAGTCACCTAGCTGCCTTAAACTTTAGTTAAAGGACCAGCGACTCAAGCGTTTGGCTTGATCCTCTTGTGGAATGAATGCACCAAGTCCAAATTTCAAAGCATCACATGAAAGTGTAACTGGCTTGTGAACATCATAGTAAATGAGCATTGCTGGACTTGCAATACTGTGTTTCAGGACATCAAATGCTCTTTGGTGTTACTCTAACCAAGACTAGGATATATCTTTGAGTGTCAGCTCTCTGAGTGGTGCTGAAAGTTGGCTCAAGTCTGGAATAAATTTGCCTTTGTTGACCATGCCAAGAAAACGTTGCAGGGCTGGAACATTGTAGCTGCCATCTCGAGAATGGCCGCTTGTTCTGAAGGGTCTGGTTGTAGGCTTGTATACATAAATAAATGACCAATATAAATAACTTCTTGTAACCTGAATTTGCATTTGTGTGGATTGAGCTTCAGTTTCACCTGACATGGCCTTTCTAGAACTTTTCTGAGGTTTTTGTCTTGTTCTGCTTCGTCACGACTTCCTACCAGTAAGTTGTCTACTATAATAGCACAAGGATACCTAGAAAAAATTTGTTCCATTGCTTGTTGAAAGACTTCACTTGCAGAATTTATCGCAAATGGCATTCTCAAAAATCCATACCTGCCAAACAGAGTACTGAAAGCAGTAAGCAACAAGGATTTTTTGTTCAGTTGAATTTGCCAAAATGAACTCTTTGCATCTAAAACAGAAAAAATAGTGCATATGGCATCAAGGCTGCAACTTCTTCAACTATGCGCAGTAGATGATGAGGTATCTTTAGAGCTTTGTTCAAATCTCATGGGTCAATACATATTCTGCTGTCATTTGAGGTTTTCTTATGAGCTACCACCGTGGAAGATACTCATTCAGTTGGAGTTTCAACTGGACAAATCACATCTTATCGCACCATTTTACCTAACTTGGCCCTGACTCTGTCCTGCATGGCTATTGGAACTTTACGGGCTAGCCTGATAACTGAATTGACCTCTGGGTCTAACTTCATGGAGTACACAACTGGAAGCTTGCCTAGTTTGTCTTGGAAAAGATCAGCATAGGTGAAAAAAATGTGCTGAGCAAAATTAGAGTAGTGGTCTTTCAAGCTAACATGATGGACTTCCTTATTAAATGAAAGCAGTCCCATTTTCAAACTGTCTCTTAACCCTAATAATGACTGGAAGTGCCTCTTGACCACATAAAATAATAAGTCGTGGCTTCTTCCAGCAGAGTAACATGAAAGCACTACTGAGCCTTCAGTCTGAATTTCTTCACCTCCATAAGCAGTAAGTTTCTCACACCTTGCCAAATCAAGCCTTTCACCTACTCTAGCAAATGTTTCTGCTGACATAACATTGCACTTGGAACCTGTGTCAGCTTTGAGCTCTATGGGTTTGTCATTTATCCAGACACCGCAAAACACTTAATTCTTGGCCCTTAAATCTACTGCATTGACTGTTTTGTGAAGCACTGACACACCATCAACATGAACAGTAGAACTGCCACAGTCTAACTGATCAACTCATTTCTTAAAATATTCCATTTTAATAAAAGAATGTGGGCCTTTTGATTTACAAAACTTTTTGAAATTATTCCATTTATTACATTTGTGGCATTGCAGACCAAAGGTTAAACATTTTTCCCTTTTAGATTCATGACTTCCACCACCGTTAATGACAACTGGTAATGAAACTAGGTTGGGGCCCATGCTCTGAGTTTGCTGACTCACTCTTATGCTTCACTGAAACTGTGCAAAGTCTGGAATTTTCTAGGAAGTTCTGGGGTTTGCCAGTGAGTGCTGCAGGGGTTACAGCTGCTGCCACGTGCTTGGGCCTGTTTCTCTTAATAATGTGCTACATACTATCAACATGAGCTTTACCACAGTGCCTTCTAGAGCTATTCTCATTTCTAAGCATATCTGTGTGCTCTCCTGTGAGCTCAAAAATCTGACAAATCTCAATGGCCTTATTCAATCAAAGTTAAATCACCGATACAAAGCAGAATCTTTCTCACAGCATCATCTTTTATACCACACACAAGTCTGTCCTTTATCAACTCATCCGTTAAGTCACCAAATCTGCACGTTTTAGCCTTACTTCTCAGGTTAGTTATATATGCTGCCAAAGTTTCATCAGGCTTTTGATCCCATGTGTAAAATAAGTGCCTTTCCATCGTAACATTTGTCTGGGGTTTACAGATTTCTCTAAATTTACATTTTAAGCACTCTTTGTCCTCCCTTGACTCAGCCAGTACATCAATATGACTATTTTCCCCCTCTCCTGTATAGATAGCAGGTGCATACACAAATGGGCGTTGCCTTTCTATAGCTTCTGACCCAGCTAAATTAAGTAGAATGAATGCCTTTCTAGGGTCATCTTTATCAGAAAATGCGGCCTGTATGAAAATGTCGTACTCTTGCTCAAACACTCTCCAGTTCTCAACAATATTAATGTCAAACACAAATGTACTGGGTTTTTAAAATCCATCTGCCATGCCCACAAAATATACACAAACGCACTGAAAATATGGTCCTTGTAATTATGTACGAACAAACTGTTCCGTAAGCTTGTAATAACATTCAAACACACAATAAACTCTCTGATATACTGTACTTTGAGAAATATGCTCTGTAATGGCTGTACTTTGCAAAATATGCCTTGTAATGTCTATACCCTGTGAAATATCTTTACTGTAACACTGCACAAACATAAAACACTTTATACACTTCCGATAACTCTAATATCTTTGCTTAATATGAAAATACATGTTTGTCTTTTTGGCTTTTCCCGGTTAGGGGTCACCACAGCGGAACTCTGGTTTGCTAATGATTGGCAGTAGATTTTTATAGTGCCGAGTTGCCAGCCCGACGCCCAACCTTCAGCGAAGGCACGCCCATTCACGCATGTCTTTCGAACGCCATTCGACTGCGGGGAGGACATGCAGACTCCACACAGAAGGCACTCCAGCTGAGAATCGAACAGGAGAGCCTCTTGCTGTGAGGCAACAACACTACCGCTGCACCACTGCGGCTTCTACCTTAATAGGAAAATACATATGCTTTGCAAAAATGCAGTATTTTCCCCTTATTTTATTTGTTTTATCCAATACTTTCTTTTATTTCAAACATTTTCTGTAGTAATTCAAATATGTTTATCAATATCGTGCATATCTGTTTATGCGAAAATTATTTAGAACATTCTGTATGTTCCATTTCATATTATGCAAAAAGAAATAGTCCTGAGCAAGTTTTAATACATGAAATTCATTTCTGACCCATTTTGCGAAGTATGTACATCTTGGGATAATCCACTTGTGTATATTCATCCATCTCTAAGCAAGTGCCTTAAATCATTTTACCCACGCCGTTTTTGACTCACATATCTCACAAATGAACAATAAACTGGAAGTTAGGAAATATGACTGGATTTTGCGTTTGGATGCTGAATAGTCTCCTGGAATAAATAAGATGGTCTCTTTAATACCTATATTGAAGCAGAGACAAATGAGTTTGAGATAATTGTTCTTGGAATGATTTTATTGGCTGTGTGATGTCATGTGCTTATTTTATTTTATTATTTAAATGAGTTCTCATGTTAATTCATTATACTGATGAAGGTTTTTATCCGAAAGCTCTATCATTAAATGGTTGATGCTGTGATTACACATGTTGTATTTTTGCTGCTTCTTAACGCGTTATATCTTTACCACATTCTGCAGTTGTCTTGATTTGGCTTTGTGTTCTTCGGTTCATGGGCACCAGTTTTAAAGAACTTTGTTTTTAAAGATTTTATAACTACTATCCACAGCCTTGGTTTGGTATGTCCGTTCAAAGGATTAGTGCACTACTCCACCCTCGCTCTAAACCTTTACTTGGACACTCTGCTTCAAATGAGGGACCGACTAATTTGACTTCCAATTCCAAAAAAGAAAGTATAGTTGTGTACACTTACCATAAATGTAGATGTTCGAGTGTATTCAATGTTGCAGTCATCACACTTGGGTTATCTGCCTGCAGGTAGCCCTCAGTCAGCCAGAATACAAGAGACTTAGTATTTCTACATCGGATTCTGTAGCGCTAAGACTGACACCAGGCAGCTGACACCATTACATCAGTTATTCTTGCCCCAAATGTCAGGAGCCCCCAAACAGGGAGCTAAGTTACGGTGAGGAAAACACCACCAGTAAAAAGTAAATACCAATACCCCTGAAAGGGGTGAGTAATAGCCATAGAGAGGGAAGAGAGACAGAGAGAAAAAAAAACAGGGGGGGCTGGAGGGAGGTAAACCAGGACTGCAACAGTGAATACACTCGAACATCTACATTTATGGTAAGTGTACACAAAGTACAGTTGTGTACACTTACTATAAATGTAGATGTTCGAGTGTATTCACTGTTGCAGTCATTAACACTTGGGTTATCCTGCTGGCAGGATACCCTCAGTTGGCCTGAATTCCAAAGTCTAGGTCCGGCGTCGGTTGCTGTCGCCTCTTCCCTGACGTCAGTGCGCCAGGGGTATAAAAGATGCAGCCGACGCCATTTTCTTCAGTTTTTCGTGTCCCAGATGTCAGGTGCCCCCAAAAGGGTAGGCTAAAAATATGCCAATAAAACATGCATGCACCAAAATATATTATACCTTCATCTACAAGCAAATACACCACAAAGGTTGCATAGATTAGAGAAGTGCAGATAAGTTCCAGCAAAGATATGGGGGATGGTGGGTGGGTAACCTGGACTGCAACAGTGAATACACTCGAACATCTACATTTATGGTAAGTGTACACAACTGTACTATGTTCTTCATGTTTCACTGTTGCAGTCATTACACTTGGGTTGAATCCCAAAGCTATGGTTGGGAGGCTGGAGCTAAATAGCATTAGTAGCAGCTATGAGGCCCTGCAGAACTGCAGTGGCAAAGCCTGCCCTGGATTTAGAGTAGAGTGGTAAATGATAGTGCTTGGTAAAGGTGTGCATTGAACTCCAAGTAGCAGCCTCTAAAATGTCTTTGGTTGGTACTCCCCTGAGGAAGGCTGCCGAAGTGGCTGCTGCTCTGGTTGAATGTGGCCTAATGCCCTTAAGCACTGGCTTGCCATGTTGTGAATAGCAGAAACGAATGCAGTGGCCTATCCACTTTGAAATAGTCTGCTTTGAGATAGCCTTTCCTTGTGATCCTGCAGCATATGCCACTAGTAGTTGATCTGTCTTTCTGAAAGCTTTGGTTCTGTTCAAGTAGAAGCATAGCTGTCTGTGAATGTCCAAAGAATGCAGAATTCTCTCCCCCTTATTCTGTGGGTTTGGATAAAAAGTAGGCAGATGAATAGTTTGATTAAGGGCCACACTGGACACTACATTAGGCATCCTCAGAGAAACCCTGTCTGGATAAAAAATGATAAAAGGTTCCACAGCCATGAGTGCCTGTAGCTCTGAGACACGTCTTGCAGAGGTTATTGCTAGGAGCAGAGCTGTTTTCCAAGATAAAAATTTTATATCAGCTGTAGCGACTGGCTCAAAAGGAGGCAGGGTGAGTTTGTCTAAGACATAATTGAGGTCCCATGCAGGTACTGGTGATCTCCTTGAAGGCCTTAAGTTTTTGGCTCCTCTGAGGTACTGCCTTAACAAAGGATGTGAAAAGATTGATAGCTCTGTATTGTAATGAGCCGAAATGGCAGAGGCATGAATTTTAATTGATGAAAAGGATAGGCCTTTGTCCAGCATCTCAGTTAAGTATTGCAAAATCTGAGGAATATTTGGTACAGCTGTGTCAATTCCTTGTGCCTGGTTCCAGGCACAGAATCTCTTCCATTTTCCAGCGTAAGATTTTCTGGTACTAGGCCTTCTGGCCTCCAAAATTACCTCCATCACAGCTTTAGTGAGAGGTGCGTTTTGTATGACCACATTGTCCACCATGCTGCCAGATTTATGGTCTTGAGTTGGCTGTGTAGGATCTGATTGTTTTGCTGGGACAGTAGATGAGGTAACTGAGGCAAGGTCCAAGCCGGGCATTGCGACAAGTTCCTTAGGATTGGATACCAGTACTGGCGGGGCCAGTCTGGGGCAATCAGTATCATCTTTGGCTTCTCTTGTCTGACCTTTAGGAGTACCTTGGGGAGGAAAGGCATATACTGTTAAGCTTTTCCAGCTGAAAGATAGGGCATCCACTTTCCATGCTTGTCTGTGATAAGTCCTTGTGCAGAATCTTTTTAGTTGGTAGTTGTGAGGAGGGGCAAACAGATCTATATCTGGGCATCCCCATTTCCTTGTTATGCTGAAGACTTGTGGATCCAATTTCCACTCGTGGGGATCCATGAGGTTTCTGCTTAGTTCGTCTGCCAGAGTACTTAACTTTCCTGGCAGGAACTGTGCCTGCAGATGTACTTGGTAAGTCAGTGCTGTGTCCCACAAAGTCATGGCTAGTCTGCAAAGGGGTAAGAATGAGTGCCTCCCTGCTTGTTTATATACCACATGACCGTGGTGTTGTCTATCTGTAGTTGTCCCGGATGAAGTCGGTCTTTGAAGGCTGCCAGGGCATTCTGAACAGCTAGCATCTCTTTTTGACTGATATGTAGATGCATTTGGTTTGCAGACCATGTGCCTTGAATACATCTTCCTGCCATGTGGGCCCCCCAGGCATAATCTGATGCATCCGTTGTTAATGTCTGTCTGGCTGGGGGTAAAGTGAATGGCTGTCCCTTGTTCTGGTGACAAGCCTTCGCCCACCATCGAAACTCCTGTTGCAGGCAGGGAATGAGGGTAATTGTTGTTTCCAGGCTGTTGCAATGTTGAGCACAAACACTTTTTAGGTACCATTGAAGTTTCCTCATATGCAGTCTCGCATATGGAATTAGTAGAATGCAGGATGCCATGAAGCCCAAAGCCTGCAGAATTTTTCTTGCAGATAACTGGGCCTTTGTTGCCAACAGTTTGAAATATGTAGTCAGTTGCCTTTGTTTGTCTGGCATGAGATAAGCTATCTGGGCAGTTGTATTTAAGCTTGCACCCAGGAATATTATCTCTTGAGAGGGTACTAGTTTTGATTTCTTTTCGGTGACTGTGTACCCTAGGCCTGTTAGAAATCTCTTTACAAATGCCAGATGCTGTAGTAGAATGTCCTTGTTCTCTGCTTGAATGAGGCAGTCATCCAAGTAAGGATATATTTGTATTCCTCTTTGTCTGTAGAATGCAATTACTGGTGCCAGGCACTTTGTGAAGACCCTGGGCGCAGTAGATAAGCCAAAGGGCAGTGCAGAGAATTGGTAGTGCATTGAGCTAGCATTGAATCTGAGGTATCTTCTGCATGTTTGTCTGACTGGGACATGCAGGTATGCCTCTTTTAGGTCTAAAGTCACAAGCCAAGCCTTCTTGCCCAGCATGGGCAAAAGCTGCTGTAGAGTCAACATTTTGAATTTTGGTATATCCAGATATGTGTTTAGAATAGATAGGTCTAGTATTGGTCTCCAGATCTTGTCCTTTCTTGGTACCAAGAACATTCGTGAATAAAATCCTTGCCCCTGCTCTTGCTCTGGTACTTGTTGAATGGCCCTCATGTCCATGTGCCTCTGCCCATTGATGTTTTGGCAGGTCTGGCCAACCGTTTGTCCTTGGCAGGGTATGGAAGTGAAAATTGTAGCCTTGTGACACTGTCTAGGACCCATTTGTCCTGGGTTATTATGTGCCAATTTTGAGAAAAAAGTGCTAGTTTTCCCCCTAAAGGAGCTGCCAGAAGAGAAGTGCTTGGTGCAGGCAGGGGGAAGTCATTGGGACTGTTTCCTGTATGGCTGTGATTTGTCTTCTCCACTTTTGGAGGTAGAAGCACCCTATTGTTTAGATCTGTACGAACCTTGGGGCTAGGACCTGCCTCTTGGGCGTCTGTATCTGCCCCTTTGTGGTCTGTCTGACACTGGAAAGGACCAATTCTTTGTAGGCCAGTGTCTGCTAAATCTTGGAGGCTGTACTTGTAAGAAATCCTTAACCATTTGCATAGATTTAGCTTTGTCCTCCATTTTCTTTAACACCAAACAAGGTATCATGCTGTAACGGAGCATCTAATAATTTTGCTTTGACATGGTCAGGCAGATTTTGTTCCTTTAACCAAGCATGCCTCCTGATGACAGAACCTGTAACAGCGGCTCTGCAGGAGGCCTCCAAAGAACCAAAACCACATTGCAAAGAATGCTTTCCAACTTACTCAGCTGCATGCAATAAATCCTGCATTTCTTTGTTTTCTTCACATTCAGAATTTATCAACATTTTCTGTTTAAGCAGTGACATAATATATTGCTGATATTTGAGCATATGAAACTGACAATTTAAAACCCTTATAGCCAAGGTAGCAGAGGTGTAAATCTTCTTCCCCCATCTGTCCAATGCCCTAAAATCCCTGTTAGAGGGGGTAGGGTTTTTTGCAGTGGATGCCTTGACCCCTTTGGGACCCTGACAGATAGTTTCTGGGTCAGCAGCAGGGTTTTTGAAAAAGAATTTATGAGAGTCAGGAACCCTGTAGTACCTGTCCGGCTTAACAGGAGCTGGCGGTAAGGAGTCAGGAGTCAGACTGGACTCTGAAAATACATCATCTACAATGTCTAACACAGGTGGAATAGCTAGGGGCATGTGATGTGGGAGTAAAAGGAAGTCTCTGAGCCTTTTCTTAGATTCTGAATAATCTTGGCTCTCCCAGTGGAAATGTTCCCTCGTGGTATGCAAGGTTTCCCCAAAATAGTAATCCTCAGGAGGAGAGGCTGAAGGGATAGATTCTTCAGCATCAGAATTCTCATAGGGAGGAAGAGCATATTCCTGATCAGAAGAGGAATCAAATGAAATGGAAACCTGATCTGAAGATTCATATTCTGTCTCTTGCCTAGGCCTCTTATCAGGAGGGGGATGGGAACTCCTGATCAAAGTAATTAAGTCTTCAGCCATTTTCAGCATCTGTTTTTTGGGCATGGAGGCCTGACCATGAGGCTGTTGTACTTGTTTCTTTGTCTTTAAAGGTGCTTTAGTCTTTGCCTTTGTAGCTGCAGTCGCTTTAATGTAGAATTGAGTAGGTCTGAAAACACCCTCAGAAGCTGATGCCTGCTCAGCGGCTCCGGACCCATCTGAGGGAATAGTCTCCGAAGGTCCAATACCTTGAGCTTCCAGCGGCTTAGGCGACTCCACGTGGGAGTCTGTAGCGGCCTGCGGGTCCAAAGTAGCGGGTGTCAGGGGCTGCAAAAGTGCCTCACTGAGAACCAGCGAACCGGTGACTGGCTTAGAGGAAGCCTCGTTGTCGGTTTTAGACCTCGGATGCCTGTCATTCTCTTTTTCTTTGCGTTTCTTGTGAATTCCGGTAGTCGGATGGTTATCCGATGGCATCGTGTAATTAAATCTTCTGCCAAAATAGTGAAATGCAAAATCGTACCGACGCTTAATAGTGCGCTGGTTAAATCTAGCACAAAACCGACAACTAGCAATGTCGTGGTCAGGGCCTAGGCAAGGAATACAGTTAGAATGAAAGTCCTTATGAGGTATTTGCTTCCCACAAGAAATACAATTATTAACTTTTTCTGACATCGGTCTGGAGCAAGAAAAAAGTTTTCCCCAATGGGGTACTTAGCTTTTAACGAAGACTTCCGGTCGGAAATTCAAACACGAAAATCTCAGGAGTCGACCGACCGGCACTTGCGAACTGCTTCTGCTTCGGGCACCGCGCGGCAAGAAAGACTGAAGAAAATGGCGTCGGCTGCATATTTTATACCCCTGGCGCTCTGACGTCAGGGAAGAGGCGACAGCAACCAATGCCGGACCTAGACTTTGGAATTCAGGCCGACTGAGGGTAGTCTGCCAGCAGGATAACCCAAGTGTAATGACTGCAACAGTGAAACACGAAGAACATCTGTACTATGTTCTTTGTGTTTCATTGCTGCAGTCATCACACTTGGGTGGATTCCCAAAGCTGAAGAAGGGTGGAGGCAGTCAAGAAGAGTTAGGGCTGGCTAGTATGCCTTGAAGGACTGCTGTTGCAAAACCTGCCCTGGATTTGGAAAAGATAGGCAGGTGGTAATGCTTGCTGAGGGTGTGTACTGAACTCCAGGTAGCAGCTTCCAGGATGTCCCTTGTATGGACTCCCCTGAGAAATGCTGTAGAGGTAGATGTTGCCCTAGTGGAATGCGTTCTGACCCTCTGAGGGGTTGGTTTCCCATGGTGCTTGTAGCAGAAATGGATGCAGTGTGCTATCCATTTGGAAATTGTTTGTTTTGAAATGGCCTTGCCCTCTGCCCCTGTTGCAAAGCTGACTAGTAACTGGTCAGATTTTCTGAAGGGCTTAGTCCTATCAAAGTAGAATCTGAGCTGTTTGTGCACTTCCAAGGAGTGCAGGATCCTTTCCCCTTTATTTTGAGGATTAGGGAAGAAAGTTGGCAAATGGATGGATTGGTTGACAGCCACACTGGACACCACTTTAGACATAAAGGAAGGGTTAGTCTTGAGGGAAACCCTGTCAGCATGGAAAATAATGAAAAGTTCCACAGCCATAAGTGCTTGTAGCTCAGACACTCTTCTAGGTGAAGTGATGACCAGAAGCAAGGCTGTTTTCCAAGAGAAGAATTTTAAGTCTGCTGATGCAGCAGGTTCAAAGGGGAGAAGCGTGAGCTTTTCCAGTTCAAAGTTAAGGTCCCAAGCAGGGGTGGGTGCTCCCCTTGGTGGCCTTAAGTTGTTTGCCCCTTTCATGAATTGTTTGATAAGAGGGTGCGAGAACAGAGTTGGCTCAGTGTTGTAATGATCCAAAATGGCTGAGGCATGTATCTTAATGGAGGAGAAGGACAGGTCTTTGTGGAGTAGATCTGCTAAGTAATCCATGATTAGAGGCAGGGAGGGCAGAGTTGTGTCCTCTCCTTTAGATAAAAACCAGGAGCAGAACCTTTTCCATTTATCAGCATAGGATTTTCTTGTACTGGGTCTTCTGGCTTCAAGAATGATGTCCTGCACCTGCTTGCTTAGGGTTGCTGGAAGCGAATTCAAGGAATAAGCCAGGCTGCAAGATTTAGGGTTTGCAGGATGAAAAATCTCTCCCTCTTGCTGAGAGAGCAAGGCTGGGTTCTGGTGTAGGTGCCAGAGTGGCACCGGTGACAGGCTGCGCAGGAGTGGGTGCCAGTACTGGCGTGGCCAGTCCAGGGCAATCAGAATTGTCCTTGGTCTGTCCTGTCTTATCTTGAGTAATAATCTTGAGAGAAGGGGCAGAGGGAAAAAGGCATAGATTGAGAGATTTACCCACTGAAAATATAGGGCATCCACTTTCCAGGCCCTGCTGTGAGGATTCCTGGAGTAGAATTTGCTGAGCTGGTGGTTGTAGGGGGAGGCAAAGAGATCCACTTCTGGGGTCCCCCATTTCTGAATCAGAAGGTTAAAGATGTTGGGCTCCAATTGCCACTCATGTGGGTCTAGGAGATTTCTGCTTAAGTCATCTGCCAGTGAGTTTTGTTTGCCTGGCAGGAATTGAGCTTGCAGATGGACTTGCATGTCCAAGGCCGTGTGCCACAGGGCCATGGCTAACCTGCAGAATGGGTAAGACTGGGTTCCCCCTGCTTGTTGATGTACCACATAACTGTGTTGTCTGTTTTTATTAGCAGTTGTCCAGGAAAGAATAGGTATTTGAAAGCTGTCAGGGCATTCTGCACAGCTAGCATCTCTTTTTGGTTGATGTGCAGATGAATTTGACTTGGGCTCCAGTGGCCCTGAATGCATTTGCCGTCCATGTGTGCCCCCCTAGGCATAGTCTGATGCATCTGTGGTTAGGGTCTGGACAGAGTGGGGTTGAGAAAAGCGCAGTCCCTTGTTGTGGTAGCGTGCTTCTGCCCACCAAAGGAACTCTGTCCTTAGGGTATGATAGGAATGAATGTTTCCAGGTCCTGAGAATGTTGGCACCAAAGACTTTTTAAGTACCACTGAAGTTTCCTCATATGCAGTCTTGCATATGGAATTAGCAGTATACATGAGGCCATGAACCCTAGGGCCTGCAGTATTTTTCTTGCGGATAGCTGGGTTCTGGTGGCCATTTGTTTGAAGTAGGCTGTCAGACTTGTTTTTCTGAAGTGAGGAATGCCATCTAGGATGTTGTGTCCAAGCTTGCTCCCAGGAATACAATCTTTTGACTGGGTACCAGTTTTGATTTCTTTTCGTTGATGGTGACTAACCAGGCATCCTTGGCTAGCCTAGGAAGAAGCTGTTGCAGGGTAAGCATTCTGAATTTTGATACCACCAGGAAGGTGTTGAGAATTGAAAGATCCAGGATTGAGCACCAAGAGCCCTCTTTCCTGGGTACCAGGAAGCGTCTGGAGTAGAATCCTTGACCCCTCTGTTCTACTGGAACGAGCTGAATAGCTCTGATATTGAGCAGGGAAGCTAAGTGGCTTTGAGCCTCTGCCCACTGGTTTGGAGGAAGGTCTGGAAACCTGCTTGGGGTTGGCAGTGAATGTAAATAAAATCTGTACCCCTGGGATACAATGTTGAGGACCCACCAGTCCTGTGTGATGGACATCCAGTTTTTTGCATGAAGGGCAAGTTTTCCTCCTAGGGACACAAGCAATTGGGCAGGGCTGGGGAGTGGAGTAAAGAAGTCATTGTGAGTTTTTTCTGTAAGGAGGTGGCTTACCACCCCTTGCTTTAGGGGTGGGGGCACTCCATTGCTTAGATCTCTGGATACCCTGAGACTGTAGTCTGGGTGGTCTGTTTCCCCTGGGTCTGGTTTGAGATGGCCTGGAGGGGGCTGGAAAGGACCAGTGTTTGGAAGGGCAATGCCTACTGAATCTAGGGGGTAGCACTTGTAAGAATTCTTTAACAGTCTGCACAGGCTTAGTTTTTTCTTCCATCTTTTTAAGAACCTCTTCATCTTTGCTGCCAAACTGTCCTTTTTCAAAGGAGCATCTAGTAACTTTGATAATGACATGGTCTGGCAAGGTCTGCTCCTTGAGCCAAGCATGACTTCTCAGTACATATCCAGTGACTGCTGCCTGGCAAGATGCTTCTAGGGCATCAAAGCCACACTGCAAAGTATACTTACTGGCTTGGCTTGCAGAGTGCATAAGCTCCTGCAATTCTTTATTTTCTGCACAGTTTTAAAAGTTGCCACTTTTTGTTTAAGAAGTTCCATAATATGCTGATGGTACTTCAGCATGTGAAACTGACAATTCAGTGCCCTAATAGCAAGAGTTGCAGAGGTAAAGACCTTATTACCCCATCTGTCCAAAGCTCTGGAATCCCTGTCCAAAGGGGTGGGATTCTTGGCTGTAGTAGCCTTGATACCTTTAGGCCCCTGGGAAATGATCTCTGGGTCAGCAGTAGGATTCTTGAAAAGAAAATTGTGAGCGTCAGGTACTCTGTAGTACCCGTCTGGTTTCTTAGGGGCAGGAGGTAAAGTGTCAGGAGTACGACTGGATTCCATAAAAACATCATCAACAACATCCAAGACAGGGGATATTGCTAAAGGCCTGTGCTGTAGCAACTCTAGGAATTCTCTGAGTCTCTTTTTGGACTGAGAATAGTCTTGGCATTCCCAGTGGAAATGCTCTCTTAAGGTATGCAAGGTTTCACCAAAAGAAAAATCCTCTGGAGGGGAGACAGAGGGAATGGATTCCTCTGCATCTGAATCCTCATAAGCAGCATAATCAGAAATCTCAGAGTCATCGTACTCCTGGTCTGTAGAAGCTGTACGGGACTGGCCTCTTTTTCTCTTAGCAGGGGAAGGCTGACTTCCCCTAATCAGCGTAATAAGGTCTTCTGCTATTCTAAGCATTTGTTTTTATGGCATGGGAGCAGGTGCATGTGCTTTGGTCGTCAGTTTTCTAGGCGTAGTGTGTACTCTGGGCCTAAGAAACTCGGTGGTTTTGGTTAAAAAAGAAGTTGCCAGTTTGAGTCGAACATCGGTTGAGAAAAGATCTGCCTCAGAAGCCGGTGCCTGCACAGCGGCTCCACACCCATCCAAGGTAGAGATATCCACAGGTTCCATAGTCGAAGAAGTCTCACGGCATACCAGACTCTGAATGGGTCTCGGTAGAGGCCTGCGAATCCATTGAAGCGGGCATCAGGTGCTGCGAAAGTGCTTCACTGAGTACTGACGGACTGGCGACTAGCATAACAGAAGCGTCGTCAGCAGCTTTGGACCTATGCAGTATGTCTCTGTCTTTATCCTTACGTTTTTTCATAATACCGGTAGTTGGATGGCTTACCAAAGCCATTTCAGAATACGGAGATCAAGAGTGAAAGAATTTAGCGACAAAGAGAGCCCATCAACAAATGGTTTGGGCGTTAAACAAGGCACAAAACTGACAGCGAGCTACGTCATGGTCTGGGCCTAAACAGGTGATGCAGTAAGAATGAAAATGTCTATGGAGGTATTTGCTTTCCACAGGCAAGACAATTGTTAGCTTCTTCTGACATCGGTTAGAGCAAGAAAAAAGGATCCCCAAAGGGATACTTAGCTTTAGAAGACTTCAGGATTATTCAATTCGTAAACGAAAATTCAGGTAGCGGCCGACCGGCACTTGCGAACTGCTTCTGCTTCGGGCTCCTCGGCAAGAAAGACTGATGGAATGGCGTCGGCTGCCTGTTTTTATACACCTGATGACTTGATGTCAGTCCTGGAGTGACAGCATCCGATGCAGAAATACTAAGTCTCTGATATTCGGGCCGACTTGAGGGCTACCTGCAGGCAGATAACCCAAGTGTAATGACTGCATCAGTGAAACACAAAGAACATGTTGATTCTTTACAACAGAAGCTGTCTCTGTTTGAAAACAAGGTAAAAAAGTTTAAGAACTTGCAGTGGCAACATTTTAGTTTCTCGACTTACCTTGAGTTTAATGTTGTTCCACGTGGACTAAGAATATTGAAAATGCCTTCATATAAAAATGCCTATCCTGCTCTCTTGAAAAAGTGGCAGGAGCTCAATATTAAACTGAGCTTAAACTATATGTTTTTGATGAATGACTTTTTTACTAATATTGAACAAGATCTGCAAAAGGAAATAATTTATATGGAAAATGAGTTGCTTAATTTCCCTGTTTTTTTCTGACTGTGCTACACAATATGAGTCAATGCATGAAACTTTATCCATCTATGATACTAAACTTCAGTGCCAGAAACAACATAAGTTGAATAGGGACATTGCAGATTTCCATTCCGCTCATATTTTTTCTTGGCCGAAAGAAAAACGGGCAATGGAAAATAGCAAGGTTCCTAGTGATGGTGATAAGCAACCAAGAAATAAGCAACAGTCCATGTATGCCTTGAATGATTTTACTACTGATGCCTCTGCAATAAATGCTACCACTGTTAACGATGGTGGTATTGATTTAGTTACACCTTCAACTTCTACTATGGCTGTTCAACAACTTAATCAGTAGTCTGCTTTAAATCCAGCTGTTTCTGTAGAAACAGCTACTAATTCATCGGATTTCCGTGGTGTTTCCTTGGTGATAAATCCCAAGCAACCCCAGGAAGTGATCATTCAGCAAAGGGGGCATTCCCGGGGAAGACTGCAATTGAGACAGAGAGAAGGAGGCTATCATCGGCATCCACAAACACGCAGTCGCACCAAGCGGTGAAACCTACCTGTTTTGGCTTGGTTGTGAATCTCAGTTCGCATTTACTTATGGACTCTGAAGCTAAACTTTTGAATAAAAGTACGAAATTTATACCTGCGAAAACTGACTCTTTGGTTAATGTTTTGACTGATCTAAAAACTTTTAGTCGAAATTTCAACTTAAAGTTAATTTTTGGTGCATCTTTGAATACTGATGCACCGTTGAACAAACAATCAGGTACTTTTATTCCGATCAGCCATCCTGTGATTACAGTGTTCCATGATGTTTGTGAGGGCCAGTTCCGTAGGCTGTATGAACGCGGCCTTACTAATAAGTTTTATAACCTGACTTTGAATGAATATCAAGCCCTGTTGGGCCTTGAAAATAACTTTGATATTATCTTAAAGGAGGCCGATAAGGGTAGTGCTGTGGTCCTTATGGACCATTGTAATTATTTTAGTCAAGTAGGTATGTGTTGCTTCAGGATGCTAATGCTTTCAAACTTGTTATTATTAATCGTGTCAGGAAATGTATACAAGATGTTAACTTATTAATTTATGATTTACAACTTAATGCCGATATTAGTTTGAATTTGTTCCATTATTTTTCTGTACCCTGCCCTGTTATACCTAGGCTGTATGGCCATCCAAAAATACAAAAATCTCTTCAAAATCCACCAATGAGACCGATAGTCACTGGATGCAGATGGATCACAGAACCTGTTTCAATGCATTTGCAGAATTTTTTAAGCAAATATTTGAAAAATGTTAAAAGTTATATTAGGGACACTGGTGACGTTTTAACCCAATTATATGAATGGTGTTCATTGAATAGTGTTAGTAATTGTTTTCTTGTAACACTTGACATTGTTTCACTTTCCACAGTGATCCCTCAGGAATATGGTATATCTACTATTAGAGATTTAGTGGTAGAAGTGGGTGGCCATAATGGGTGACAGATTGAGACTATTTGTGAATTACTACAAATAGTCCTTGATAACAATTTCTTTTTATTTGAAGATAATTTTTATCATCAGCTAACAGGTGTGGCAATGGGTACACCGATGGGTAATACATACGCAAATCTCACTTTAAGGAAATGGGAAAATGAATATATTTTTAATAATTCTATGTATAGTTCAAACGTATTATTCTTTCGAAGATTTGTGGATGATATTTTTTCTCATTTGGGGTGGTAATGAGCAGGAATTATTGCAATTTATTGATTATATTAATGCCACTACTAGTTTTTTAAAGTTCAAGTTAACTTACTCGAGCCTTAGGATAAATTTTTTAGATGTCGAACTTTTTGTGAAAAATGGTGAATTGAATTCAACTGTGTACAGAAAACCATCACATAAAAATAATTATCTTAATAAGCAGTGTATGCATGCACAATTTACATTTAAGAGCATTGTGAAAACACAATTTACTCTGATTTCCCGACTTAATACTGATAATGTTCTTTTGACATCTCAGCTACAGGAAATAATGAAAGAATTTGTTGAAAAGGGTTATGATTAACGCATGGTTCAAAGTCTTTATCATGATACCTTGGCTGATAGAAATGATATATGTAAACCTTACCTTACATCTCCAGCATCTGAAATTATTGCTCGAGATAAGATGAATAAATTATTATTATTTTATTTTAAATCCACACTCCGATTAAGGGACAGAATGATGGAGCACAGGTCAGAGATATGTAGAGGGATTTGTACAAATGCTTTGGCGCAGCATATTAGTGAAAATGGTGATGCCCATAATTTTTCATTTATGGTTTTAGATGTAGTTTTTAGAGATTTAAGAGGTGGAGATATGAACAATAAACTGGAAGCTAGGGAATATGACTGGATTTTGCGTTTGGATGCTGAACATGCTCCTGGAATAAATAAGATGGTCTCTTTAAAACCTATATTGAAGCAGAGACAAATGTGTTTGAGATAATTGTTCTTGGAATGATTTTATTGGCTGTGTGATGCCATGTGCTTATTTTACTTTATTATTTAAATAAGTTCTCATGTTAATTCATTATACTGATGAAGGATTTTATCCAAAAGCTCTATCATTAAATGGTTGATGTTGTGATTATACACATATTTTTGTAACTGCTTTGAATGCATGCATCCGAGCATATCTTTGGCCAATACCCATGTTATACCATGTGGCATTTCTGTACAAATTTACAATGCACTACAGCTTAGATTTACATTCTAGGAGCACACCTTCCTCTGGTGGAGTTGCCTTGCAGCCTATCCTGTTTTGAGCATTTCTATGCATCTGCTTGCTTGTTATCTGACTAAATGGATTGAGTGTTATGTAAGAATAAGGGATGAAATGGGAGGGAGTACACTCAGGTAACTGTACCAGTTTTGTAGCAGAAACAAGTTGGACTTTTGAAGAGGAAGTGTTTGAGGTATTTCCTGAGCACCTCAAAGGAAGGATCTGTGGGTTTAGCATGGAAGAACTGTGGTATGTACGAGGGAGGTAATGCTGGAAGGGAGGGAAATAAGACTACGGTCTGATGTCTGAGGAAATAAGTGATGACCAAGAAAGGGAACAGTCTGAAAAGAAGGGAACCTAGTAAGAGTTTTCTATTGTGAGTAATGGGCAGCCAGTGGACTTTGGTAAAAACCTGGCAGTGGTGCTCTGTATTTGGTGATAGTGTAATGATCAAATTTGCCCAATTATCTCTCATATTCTATCTAACAGACTCAAGAGAGCAATTTTACATCCTTCCAATAGAGATAATAGGGAGAAATCATCTCAGTCACTGAAAATAGGAGAAGGCTCTGGACAAGTCCAATCAGTCAATCGAGATCCATATGTGACAATTGTGACAACAGGGGTGGAGAGAGGGAGGTTCAGCACAAGAGATAAAGACAACATGGATCTAACATTACAGTAAGTATACAACTTTCATCTCTGATGTCATCTTTTCCGTCCAACTCAATGAATGGGACAGATTCCCCAGAAACTAGTATTCCAGGGTGGCCTCAAGGAAAGATATTCTGAAGGGTGATGCAGCCAGTGGATGGACAGGATCTTGACTAAATATCCAGTTTATAGTGAAATACAAAGGTATGAACTGTAGCACGCATACCTCTCCACCTCTTAGCGCAAGAAATCTGGACAAAGCTATAAATAATGGTGGGGGAGGGGGCATTTTTAAATATTGCTCTTACAAACTTAGAAAGCTGATAACAGCTTTTGCATTAGTATGTATTTTCTGAAGAGTGGGAAGTCTGAAACTCAAATGTCTGTCATTTTCTGACTTCTATCTTTAATAATTTGCCAATGATTTGTCAGAAAAACCACAAATTTATGAAAAACGGACTAAAAATATGAGGCAAAAATCTGGACACTCTGCAAAAATCTGGACACTCAGCAGTTACAGCTGAGAGGTATGAGCACAAGTAGCTGCAGCATAAATCTCATCTATGGGATCTCTAGCAAATAAGCTAGAAGAGGCCGCCAACGCTCTGGTTAAAGGAACTTTGGTTTGTTTGAAAGTGCTAATCCTCCTTCTTTACAGGCAAAGGCAATGCAATCAGCCAGCCACCTGGACAGTGTGACTTAGAAACACCTTGCCCCTTCTTAGCCTTTAAGAAGAAAAAAAAATCTGTTTTCTTGAATACTTTGGTACAATGTAGATAAAATCTCAAATGACAATATACATCCATCACGTGTGAGATATTTTCGCCTTTGCTACAAAAATTTGGAAAGAAAAACATTAGGTTAATAGTCTGATTCAGGGAAGCTTCTGAAGCCACTTTGGAAAGAAAATTGGAAAGAAAATTAGGGCTAGTCCGAAGAGATACCCTGTCCTTGTGGAAGATTAAGTAGGGGGACTGCAAGACAAGGGTTGAATTTAAGACATTCTCCTGGCAGAGGTGAAAGCCACTAGAAAAACAGTTTTCCAAGACAAAAAACTTCAATTCTGCTGATGCCACTAGTTCAAAAGGTGGTATGGTCAAAGCCTGTAACATCAATATAATATCCCAAGGGGAACTGGATCTTTGATAGGAGGGTCTATGCACTAAAGTTCCATTTAAGAACACTTTAGATAACTTTAAAAATGTAATAGGACTGTGATTTTCCTCAACTTGGAATTTGGATATGGCTGCTAGTTGAACTTTTATGGTCAAGAAACTGGCACCTTCTTGAAATAAACCTGCTAGAAAATCTAAAATAAAAGGAAGAGGTGCTAAAAATGACCTAACCTCTTAGAGGAAGCTCAACAGCAAATATTTTTACCTTACTTCTTTCTTATGTTAGGTTTCTGAGATGATAATTAAATATGGGTAACTGAACAGGAGAGCATGGCATCCCTGCCATCACTGGATTTGGAGGAACCCTGCTGTTAACTTCGGTGCTTTCTGATCTCAGTGAAGCTGGCAGGATGGATGAAATAAAAGGTCTGGAAAAGGCTCCAGCACCCATGGAGGATGTTTCAGATGAAGCCAAACAAACTGAAACCAAGGGGCAGTGAGAATTACGGCTGCCTTACACCTGATGGCTTTCTGTAGAAACTTCGAAGCTTTAGAAGCTTGCTAGTTTTTGCTGAAGGACTTCCCAACGCTGAGAGAAAAAAAGGAACCACTTTTGTGATTTTAAGTATTTTCTTCGGATTTTTTTGTTAAGTTTCACTGCTTTGCTGCCTACTTTTTGGCATTTTCCAGCTTGCTAAAGTTTATATCTGTAACAGCATTTCCTGTGTTGCACTTAATTTAAAATCGTTTTTTTTTTCTCTAAAAACTGCATTTTACCTGATTTTGGCCTAGCACTCAAGTGTGGGGTCATTTATTGCACTGTTGTGATTATTTTGCTGCTTGTGTATCTCTGCTACCTTTAAACTACAACAAATAGAAAAAAAAACAAAAAAAAAAAAATCTTTGCTTTTTTCCCCACTTTCTGAAAGTTAAGAAAGTTCAGTTACAGATTTGCTGTTCTGAACTGTTTGGAAGTTTCTAGAAGGCCAGTGCTTGCTTGGGCTAAAGGGAAGTCTCTGTGTTCACCAGTGGGAGTGGTTAACACTGAACAGCCAGCCTGTCCCTGGAGGAGTGGTTACTGCCTAGAAGCTGTAGTTTTATTGGCCATTTTGGGTCAATTCTAAACTCCTTGATCTGTCTCTCTTAAAACCCGGCTGCCTCGTGGTTTTGGCGTCTTTTCAGGCTTGCTAGTTGTTGCTGAAGCACCTACCAAGGGGAGAAAACACTGAGAAAAGAAAAGGAGCCACTTTTGTGATTTTAAGTATTTTCTTCTGATTTTTTTGTTAAGTTTTACTGCTTAGCCGCCTACTTTTTGGCATTTTCCAGCTTGCTAAAGTTTATATCTGTAGCAGTAACAGTACTTGGAACACATCTAGAGCCTCTTTACTGCATTTCCTGTGTTGCACTTAATTTAAAATTGTTTTTCTCTCTAAAAACTGCATTTACCTGATTTTGGCCTAGCACTCAAGTGTGGGGTCATTTATTGCACTGTTGTGATTATTTTGCTGCTTGTGTATCTCTGCTACCTTTAAACTACAACAAAAAAAAAAAAAAAAAAAAATCTTGCTTTTTTCCCCACTTTCTGAAAGTTAAGAAAGTTCAGTTACAGATTTGCTGTTCTGAACTGTTTGGAAGTTTCTAGAAGGCCAGTGCTTGCTTGGGCTAAAGGGAAGTCTCTGTGTTCACCAGTGGGAGTGGTTAACACTGAACAGCCTGCCTGTCCCTGGAGGAGTGGTTACTGCCAAGAAGCTGTAGTTTTATTGGCCATTTTGAGTCAATTCTAAACTCCTTGATCTCTCTCTCAAAACCCTGCAACTCTCTTTTTGCGGTTTTGCGCACTGAGCAGCATCGGGCAGCACCGCCTAAACAGGTTTAAACTATTCCAGGTTCCACAAAGTCTGCTCTTCACTTTTTCCCTCAGAACTGTTCAAACTCTCAAAGTAATCACTCTATTCCATTTCTAAAGCCCTGCACTTGCTCAGCTCTTATAAGGAAACACTAACTAAAGCACTACATCCTCCTTGACTTCTCATAAGTATTAGGCTCCCAATTGGTCCTTCCTGATCAAGTGAAAAATCAGTTCCCCTCCCTAATCTGATCAGTAAAAAAAACAGTTCCCTATACTAATCTGGCATGTCCAAGGGTCAGTTTCAAGGTTACTCTCCAGTCCAGCTGGTGAATCTCGGAATTTTGAGGCAATGTTACAATTGCCTTATGTACACAGACAACCCTCTCCTCCTTCCAACAAACTCTAATACATGTGAGAGATGCAGTTACACAGCCAAACTGGAGGCAGAGCTCTCTCAACCCAAGACTGGCACAGTCAGTCAGGAAGAAAAGGTAACCACCCGCACCACAAATCCAGTCTCACACAGACCTATTGCATCTGCATATCCAACACGTAAACACACAAAAACATACTCGGAGGCTCTAAATAAAAATCTGCCTAAACAGGAAATACCTCCTAAGCAGATATTCAAGCAACAGCCACCCCTCAACAATACCCACGAATCACATATCTCACAAAATCAGTGTGCCTCCCAGTCACAGCCCTTAAGGCCAAACAACACACCAAACACACTTGTTATAGGGGACTCTATTGTCCGGCACACTGACGTCCCGCTCACCAGACTGAACAAGGCCTTCTTTAGTTATGTCAGGAATATGGGTGGAAACTCCCAGATATGCTCTGAATTGTTGATAACGGTACAAAATATACCGAACCTACAGACATAGCCAACATCCTGGCAGACAGATTCAGCACAAACTCCCCCCCCCTTCCCCCCCAAAGGAGCAAATGCCTATCCCAACTGAATGTAACCTCCCTGACATCACAGATGCACAGGTGAAAGCTGCCCTCTCCAAAGCAAAAAACACAGCATCTATGGGACCGGATGGTGTCCCAGGCTGTGTCTTACACAAGCTCCAAGAAGAAATGAAACCCTCACATTAAGTCACTGTTCAAACTTAGCCTTACTACAGGATATGTACCCAAAGAATGGCGTACAGCTACAGTGGTCCCACTCCACAAAGGTGGTGCCATAACGGACCCCGGGAGCTATCGCCCCATAAGCCTGACTAGTCTGGTCTGTAAAGCTATGGAGCGTATTATCATGGAACTCATAAACAAAGGCATTGGGAGCCTCCAGACACTGGACCCTACCCAATTCAGCTTTGTTAAGGGCAGATCTTGCCTCTTAAACCTAGTTGATTTCTTTGAAACAGTTACCAAAGCTATAGATGAGGGCAAGGTAGTCCACACAGCCTACCTGGACCTCGCAAAAGCCTTCGACACAATACCCCACTCGGGCATCATAAATAAGCTTACCAGCTTAAATATCAACCCCTATATCACAAGATGGGTTGCAAACTGGCTCAGAGATAGAACCCACATGGTCAGAATCGCAGGTGCCATGTCCGAATCCAAACCAGTTACAAGTGGCATCCCACAGGGCTCAGTTCTGGGACCTCTCTTGTTCGGTATATACTTCTCTGAGGCTCAGGCTAACACGGGGGGATTATGGCTGACAAAGTTCGCAGATGACTGCAAACTGGGGGCCATAATCGAATCTCCTGCTGACACAAGCATCCTCCAAAACGGTCTCACAGATACGGATGCTTGGTGCCAGAGCCACGGCCTCAAGCTAAATGCTAAAAAGTGCATAGTCATCCCCTTTGGGAAAAACAAGGTGCCCACAAATTACCACATAGGTGGTAATCCATTAAGTACGGAAGACGTAATTAGAGATTTGGGGACCAACGTAGATAGTAATCTCTCCTTTGATAATCACGTTGCCAAAGTGGTTAGAAAGACCTTCTATATAGCCCACCTTATCACGAAAGAGTTTGCATCTAGATCAAGAGAGGTCATTGTGCCCCTCTACTCGTCACTCATCACGCCCATAATTGAATACAATGCCCCTTTTGGGATGTACCTTACCCGACACCTGCAGCAACTGGAGAGACCCCAAAAGTACCTCACCAAGAGGATCATGGGCTACAAACAGATGTCTTATGCAGCTCGACTAAAGAAACTCCAGCTCTACTCAGTTGCTTACCGCCTACTCAGAGGCGATCTATGCCTGACGTATAAAGTCATGTCAAACCCAGAATTGATAGACATGCTCCACCTCAAAAAATCCAAGTCCCTTACAGCTACACGCTCCAGGGACTTAAACCTCAGCACAAAAATAAATAGGACATGCTGGAGGGACAGATTCATTTCCCAAAGGCTCCCCTCACTCTGGAATAGAATCCCAATTCATGTTAGACATAGCCCCTCGCTGACCCTCTTCAAGCGAAATCTGGACGCGTGGATGGGAAATCGCAAATTCACCCCTGGGATCTCTTCTGTGTCCCTGCTAGACAGAGGCACAGTAAACTAATCTTAAAAGGGTACCTTCTGTGACCTACTTTACAGAGGCACAGTAGGCTAATCTAATAGGGAAGCGGAAGCCAAATACACTCTGGCTAGGCTTATAAATGCCCTACGGCAGATAGCCTAGTATCTACCTATGAACCTATGGGAAAGGGTGAGAAGGTGTACAGGAGACCTGGGGGGGGGGGCAACTGTGGACCAGAGCATCCCTCAGTGACTAACCCTCTGAGGGTATCAAGGCAAAGTAGTTGTTACACTTGGTGCTCAGGTGAGAAGCAAAAATATCATGAGACAGCTGGCCCTGGAAAATGAAAAACATTGATGCCACGATTTGGTTGAGGGAACCACTTGGGTAGAAGAAGAGATCTTCTCAGTTTGTCAGATGAGACAATGGAACTCCCCAGAATGAGCACTAGAAAGCATTGAGAAGACATTGCTCACTGCCAAACTCTCATGACTTCCCAGTATAACTGATAAGAATAGGTTCTTCTCTATTTGTTGATGTACCACACTACCACCATGTTGTCCATCTGGATGGAGATAACACCCTTGGGGAGAGTGTCCTGCAATGCCACAGTGCTGAGAGGACCACTCTCATCTCCAAAACATGGATGTGAAGGTTGGCCTCTGTTATGGACCACATGCCTTAAACAATCTTCCTCTCATAATGTGCCCACCCCAACCCCAGTAGGGAAGTGTGCATGGTCACAGAGGCTATTGGGGATTGATAGGAGAATGGTCAACCCAACAGACAAGAGGAGAGGTCAATCCCCACAGAATGTGATGCCTGCACACTGATGTGAATCATCCTGGAAAGTAGAGAGGTTGCTGTAACTGACAACTGAATGACTGTAGTACTGTCATGTAATACATTGCTTGTGGGACCAGAATAACTGCTGTAGCCACTGATCCCAAAAGACAAAGAATTGGTCTTGTTGGGGGGTTGTGGGAAGAAAGAACCTCTGACGCTGAAGACAGATGGATAAGATCCTTGATTCCAAAAGTTTGGCTATCTGGAATGCTGTGTCCAGGTGGCACTCTATGAATTCTACTGCATTTGTCAGTGTCAGCAGGCTTTTTGTCAAGTTTACTGTAATTCCCAAGTGTGGGCAGACCTAGAGCAAGAAGTCCATGGACTGCATCAGCTGATCTACGGTACAGCAGTAAGGAACCAGTCATATAGATATGGAAACACCCAGAACTCATGCAGTTTAAGGTAAGCTGCCACAACTACCATGCACTCGGTGAACACTCTGGGGGTCATGGTGAGATCAAAGGGTAGCGATCTGAACTGGAACTGACTGGCTCCCAGCCAAAAGTGGAAAAACCTTCTGGACTGCTTTGCTATTTTTACATGGTAGTCAGCATCCTGAAGATTTAGCTAATACATCCAGTCATCCTTCCTCAGAAGTGGTAAAATGGACATACAGTGACTATTTGGAACCTTGACTGTCTCACAAATTGATTTAGGGGGCTGAGGTCCAGAATGGATCTGAGGTCCACAGTCTTTGTTGGAACCAAAACAATCTTGACTAGACTCCAGATCTTTGCTTGTCTGGTGAGACATCCTGGATGACTCTCTTTTCTATCAGCTTTGATGCCTCTACTGCTGCTAAATCTATTGGGTGGAACGTTGAGGATTTTCTGTTTGTTAGTTGGGTGAAAAACAAAGAGATTAAAGGTAGCTTCTGGTGATTTCGTTTCTGCACCCAGCAATCTTAAATGATGGCTAGCCAGGCATGAGAGTGAAGAGATAAGCACCCCTGACTTCTGCAAAATGTGTCAGTCAGGCAACTATTCAGGAATACTGGATGAGGTTCACAGTAAATGAACCTCAAAACCCTTGATTCTGTGGGTTGCCTCTGACTCTTAGGTGATTGTCCATTAAAATTGCTCCCTCCTCTGCCTCAGGTTCTCTGTAACGAGAAGTTTCCCTGACCCTTTCTCCAGTGTGATCTGTTTCAGGGAGACATTTGTATTTTATCCAGTTTCCTAGGAATTGGAAACACCATGTTGGGCTCTCGCCATACCTGCAACAACACCAAATCATTGAGCTCATCAATGGGCTGGACCACCCAGGCAGTAGATAAGTCATCCCCAAAAGTCTCAAGTAATACCATCTCCTCTTGGGAAGGGGCTTTGGATGAACAACTCCTCCCTCTGCTTCATCAATTCAAGGATCTCTACGAAGGTGATGTCTTCCAAGGGGGAACTAAGGGACCCCTCCCCCTTCCTCAAAGTTGGTATCTTTAGTGAGTGGCACCTGGAAGGAGTCAACATGCCTCCTTTTGCACTTACGTTTCTTTGACTTTCCTTGGGAAGGTGCTGCTAAACAGTCTCAGAATCAGAATGAGGACTCACCAAGTGAAGATCAGGATGGAGCCAAGTACATGTGAGGAACCTGCTCTCTAGACTTGGAAAGGACCAATTTGAAGGCTTCAAACATCAAAGTCACAATTGGAACTGAAGATGGTCTTCCAAGACTCGAAGACCCCAAGGAAGGAATATCTCCAGCCCAAACTTGACTCAGTTCCAGAGCTGACATCAGAACCGAGGCACAGAGGGGCAGAAACAGCGCTGAAAACCTCAGCAAACAACCCACAAACCTAGGCCCCGCACCTTGGCTCCAAGACTCTTCACAATCTGATGGAGCCAGAGCTGAACTGGGTAAGGGAAGCTGCCGGAGTGGAAGCAGAAGTCGTTCCCAGCAGATTCTCTCACAGATGTCACTTGGAAACATGGGACAATAGATGGAAGGTCGAACCATGTAAAGGGCACAAAAAAGGGGGGAACTGACTGGTAAAGACCTGGAGCCCCTGGTGGAGGTGGTGCCAGGAGGAACCCAGCTTAATCTGTTTGAAGAAGCTTCCTCACCATCCTATAGATGTTGGTTTCAGAAAGGCTTCTCATCGATCAAAAGAAACTGTAGAAAGATGCCACCAAAGTTAGCCTAGGAGACAGATGTCTATCCTGATGAATGGGTGAAGAGAGTCTAAGACTTGCCAGCTCTGGGGTAAAGAGCATGCCAGAGAAGATGTTCAGATCCATCCATGTTCTTGATGTGGTGTTGGCTCCATCAGTTTTGGATTCTTAAGGAAAGTTGAATTCAAAGACCTCTTACTGAAATGATCTTTCTGTTATTCCATCTCCTTTTGTTTCTCCTTGTTCTTTTTTCCTTTGATAGCCTTAGATTTATCAGATTCCTTTGAGGAAAAAGTAGCTGAAATTGAACAAAGAGGAGTCTATTCTCCAACTTGGGTAGGGAGAAAACCCTTTAAGATCAATTTATTACTGCAATCTTCCAAAGCCATAGCCCCAAAGGAGGCTCAGACTCATTGACATTTAGGTGGTCTGCCCCTAAGTAGTAAACACGCAAATCATGCGGGTCTTGTGGGGGGAATCTTGTGGCCTCATGCAATGTATTTTTCAAAGCCTGAGGCCTTGTCTGACATCTTGTAAAAACAGAAGATAAGCGAACCACACACACACACACACACATACATATATATATATATATATATATATATGGGTCTACTTTAGAAGATCAAATTAATACAATAGCGAAAGATCGAGATGAGTATGCTAAAAAGGTACAACAAAAACTCAAAACAATGAAATCCAGAATATCGAAGTCACAGCAAGCATAGGGAACCACTTCCGACACCCTGTATTCTCAGATTTTTGTGTATGATACAGGGTGCTGCATGCCATTGTTTCCTGTTGGTACACAGCATGAGCTGCTAGAATGTTAGATTTAATTTAAACTGTCAGCACAGTAGTTAACCTACTGTACTAGATGCAAAATTCTGGATTTTGTTGTTACGAGTTTTCATTGCTGTGCCCTTTTCAGCATACTCATCTCGATCTTGTGAATTCTGATATTAATTTGATCTTCTAAAGTAGACCCATATATGTGTGTGTGTGTGTATATATATATATATATATATATATATATATATATATATATATATATATATATATATATATATATATATATATATACACACACACACATACACACACGCATATATGTATATACAGATCTACTTGAGTAGTCTGAAATTATATTGAATTGAATTTTATTTAACCGAGACAATACTGAAACCTTAGTTTAACAAACGTTCACATCACCAGAATTTTAATCCGGGAAAGGAGACAGTTGGCCAGCATGGGGACATTTGCCCTTTTCCCCACTGTAGTGCGATCTCAGAGTTCATAGGGAGGGTTTGACATGCTTCAGTGTGTTTGTTTTTTTAAGTTGGCAACTGCCTCCTTTCCAGGATTAAAATTCCAGTGATGTGAACGTTCATTAAACTAAGTTTTCGGTATTGTTGTCTTGGTTAAGTAAAATTCAATTTAATGGAATTTTCGTCTACTCAAGTGGACCTATGTATATAAAATCACACACACACACACACACACACACACACACACACACACACACACACACACACACACACACACACACACACACACACACACAAACACACAAAATACTACAAAGAACTTTTTGGGTTTTTTTTTTTTTGTTTTACAGGTAGGGGATAAAGCCGGGAAGATACTTCTCTATGTGGCAAATAGGAAGTCATAAAAAATATTAGCTAAAGGGAAAGAACCCCCTAGAAGAACTATCAAAAACTACAAATGACCTAATGAAAAAATTATGAAAACGGTCCGATCCACATCCAAATAAGGTTTATTGCCATACAAAAACGAATAAAAATAACGTATTAAGCACTTTCATCTCTGATCAGAAGACTTCATCAGAATACTATTATTACCATTGCCTCTTCTATTTTTATACAAAAATGTAAATTAAATAATTAATTGCGTCACCAATCAGATTCCATTTAGCGTATAGTGCTCATTACCATTTAAAAAGACACATTTACCACCACATCTTGAAATACTTTAAAAACAGTAGAAACAAAATAAAATATTTAATTTATGTGTTCCAAACCTTTGTAATAATAAATATACAAATTTTAATATATTTTAAAACAATCTTTAAAATAGTTAAACAGTTTAAGTTATATTGCTAGCCTTTTCTATCAACATCGGTGTAATAGATGCAGTTTCATTCAGCCCCGGTGGAAGCACAGCTGCTAACTTCAGCTGCCAAACAGTTTCTTTCTTCTTTAACAAATTCTTCCAATTCCCCCCTCTGGGGTTCAAATTAACCTTATCCAAAATTCCAAAAGAAAATTTTGTAAATACTGGACAAATAAGGGAATGCTTATATAGGGCATTGGTCATCTTTTTATTTTTTATATCATTTGTGTGCTCATAGATTCTTGTCTTAAATGCACGCTCAGTCTTGCCCACATAAAAATGTGGGCATGTCTCACACACTGCTAAATAGGCCACTCTACTAGTACTGCACTTCCCTCTTTTGAAAAACACTCTGCTTTGTCCACAATTCTCCAATTTCACAGCCTTTTCTTTCATAATGTATGAACATTGCCCACATCTTCCACAAGCCCTAGTGCCTTGTGTCGAATTGTCCTCCATTTCAATTTTTTGTTCTAATAGTCTCTTGAAATTTGGTGCTGTTTTAGTTACAAAATTAGGCTGACTTCCCAATTTCTCAAACACTTCCTTGTTGGTTTTATAAATATTCCAGTTATGCTTCAAAGCCTCTTGAATTCTACCAGTAAGGTGATTATGTTGCAAAACGCAGGCGTTGCTGTAACTCTTACTTGCTTCTGAATTTACTTCTTTAGTTAAACCAACCCCCAAAAGTGGCTGATACCACGTACCCCACTTACTATACACATCATGGATAATACGTTATTTTTATTCGTTTTTGTATGGCAATAAACCTTATTTACACGTGGTCAGACCATTTTCATAATTTTTTCATTAGTTTTTATACAATTATTTGGTTTTACAAATGACCTAATGCCCGAATGGAAAAATTAAAGAAATTTGAAAACTATGACTTAGCTGTCACAGAGTACTGAGCCCCCCTTGGATCACATTCTGGAAATTTCTGGTGGCAAACAAGACCTGAGGTATTGCAGGGGGCAAGAGGTAATGGAGAAGCCAAATCCCCAGACCAAAGAGCTTTGAAAAAGGCACCACGGTTGGATCCAGTTGGAACTGATAACCAATTCACTGAGTAAGATGGAAAAGACAACATCAGATACACTTTTATCAAGTTCAAAGGCGGGTACTAAAGCTATCGACCCGGAGGTCATTTCAAGCCTAGTAGTTTCATCCCAATGTAATACCACAGATACTTTAGTCAATACCCAGGACTGTATTTAGCAATGACTGCATTTTCAGTAGGGTTGCGGACGCTATTCCCCAGTAAGACTTTTGGCTTTTCCCGGTTAGGGGTCGCCACAGCGGAACTCTGGTCTGCTCATGATTGGCAGTGGATTTTTACAGTGCCGAGTTGCCAGCCCGATGCCCAACCTTCAATGAAGGCACACCCATTCATGCTCGCACCTACATGCATGTCTTTAATGTCATTCAACCGCGGGGAGGACATGCAGACTCCACACAGAAGGTGCTCCAGCCGAGAATCGAATGGAAGAACCTCTTGCTGTGAGGCGACAATGCTAACCGTTGCACCACAGCGGCTATCCCCAGTAAGAATTTATAGTTAAGTGTGTTTCCATTTGGAACTGAGCATTAATTATGGTTGAACATTGATTTGGGGGGTTAATGTGTCATTAATGCTGCACAGGTACATTTTTAATATTTGTTTTCCCTCATTACTAACAGGTTGCTTATGATCTTATAACTATAAAAGAGATTTACATTTTTAATAATGCTGACTGTGATTATGTAATATTCCATAATGGATATGTTATAGGAATTCCTTTCCCCTACAACCCCAGGAAAATGACAAAAACAAACTTTTCAAACTTCAACACAAACAATACTTATGGATTCATAATTCTGCTCTTGTTCCACACCAGGCCAACCTCACACTATCTTCTCCTTTTTAGACAGCTTTTCCTAGTTGTTCTCTCCCCACTCTCAAATTTTTATAAAACTATTACATTTAACTAACAACAGGCCTTCTTCCATTCTTTTTCTATTCTTACTCATACGCCACACTCAAATACTTCCAACCTACTTAATTACACTCATCCTTTTCCCTTCTTCTCCAGCTCTACTCTCTTGGTGTCTGTTCTTTCCCTAATCTTTCCTATTGTACTTTCTCAAATCCACTTTCTGCAACTCTTCTAGAGCTAGTTGCATCTCCCCTTACCTACTCTCTACACAATCTATCTTGCTATTACCCGACAGCTTCTTTTTACTACTCCTGTTTATGCCCCATACAGCATTACAACAACTAGCCTTATTGTGCTCTAATACTGCTACGCAGCTGTACATGAATGTGACTGATTTTTAAAACGGATCTACCTAGAATCTACTTTGTATATGTATTTGTGAAAAATTATCAAAGTGGTTGTAAAGATGTTTGATTATCTCCTGCTATTATTTAGGGATTCAGCAAAAGACTGCAAAAACATCCTTTTCATTAACTGGATGCGCTCATTTAATTTCACCATTGCGGTCTCCTCATGTTACTTCTGTTCCAAGTTCTCCCTTACTTTCTTTCTGTAGCCAGGACGTGAACAAAAGCCAGTTAGTCCATCTGTTCTCTTAGCAGGCAAGAACTCTCCAGCAGGGGGTGCAAAAACATTACACTGCAAGGCTAAGGGATTCTGCAATATCCATACCATGGTCCCCTGTTCCTGGATGCAAGCATGCAATAGCTACAATCACACAACAGTTCCTACTTCTTTTCAAGCCCTGTAGAGAGCCTGCTACTTCCATTGTATTCATGAACCTATTGCTGAAGTTCTTCAATATCCATCAAGGCAGCACTATAGTGGTGACCTAACTTCCAAACCGAATGCCAAGTAAAGTGAACTAGTCAAAATTGCTTCTTCCCTCCTTCCTCTTAGCTGGCCCTCTAGTACCAAGTCCACTACGCAAAACTGAATCATACTTTCACAAGTGAACAGGTACAACTATTCCTCATTAAATATGTTATATTAAGAAGTCCCTGTTACAACATCTCCACTGTGGAATCAGCTGAAGAAAACTGATTTAAAAATTATTATGGACAGGTGCTGTCCTGTGTACAGTATGTGAAGTATTAACATAAATAAAAGCAATATGCAGGGTTGTAGTTACAAATTTCTCTATAAACATTAAGGTAAACATTATACTGAATTATTTTATTTGGCAAAACCATGTATGCCAACATCAGAGCTTATTACTGCACTTAAACACATCTCACAAAGGAAGATTTTTTGTTTATACTTTTCAATGCTCTCTGACAAAAGAAAGAATCAAATGTGAATGCAGACTTCTAGAGCACTGTTTCTTATCAGCTGTAAGACAAACTGGAACAAAAATATTTGAAAAAGAAGTTATGTACTCATCATAATATTCCATCTGGGTTGTCCATTTTCATTCTTCCTCAACAAGTGGGTTTGGATCCAACTCTCAAATCAGACTCGGCCATTTTTTACAGCTAGTGGCCACTAGAAAACTCTCTTACCCATAATACTCTGTCCCCTAACATGCCTCAGATCTTGTTTGTTGGCTTACAGTATCAAAAAAATATTAGCACCCATGTAATAGAAACCAATATCTGAAGTTCAACATAAGGAACAGTGGTTCCCTTTTAAGTTCTCGCTCTTCCAGACGTCACTGGTTGAAAGGTGGGGGTGGGAGGGTGGAGGAAGAATGAAAATAGACAACACAGATTGAGTGTTACGGTGAGTACATAACTTCTTTATTTGATGCTGTCAATTTTCATTTATTACTCAACAATTGGGGAAGAGTCCCCAGCTACCTGAAATCCTGGAAGGATTCTAAGGAAGGATATTCCACAACACAGTTGAGCCAAAGGCTGATCCCCTGCCAAGAGCAGATCCAATTTGTAATGAGTAATAAAGGTATGATGATTAGCCCAAGCTGCAGACACACAGATATCATCCATGGAAGCAATGGATAAAACTACTGATGATGTTCCATGGACCTAGTTGAATGGGCTCTGAAATGTTTTGGTAAGGAAAGGCCAATATTGTTATATGCAAACGATATACAATTAGTCAACCATCTGGCTAAAGTTACTTTTGTAACTGGCTTGCCTAATTTGGGATCTGGAAAGGAGACAAATAATTGATCTGTTTTCCTGAAGTCCTTTGTTCTATGCAAGTAAAAATGTAATTTCCTAAGAACATCTACCAAGTATAACATGTATTCCTCTTTGTAAAATTTGAAAAATATTGGTAGAATTTATTGATGCTGGATTCTGACACAACCTTAGGAAGGAAAGATTTGTTTGTAAAGCTACCCTATCCCTATGAAAATTAAGTAAGGAGGTTTAGAGGACAACACATGAAGTTCAGACACTCTTCCAGCAGAGGTGATGGCTACCAAAAATATAGTTGGCACTTTAGTTCACATTTTGCTGCTGATTTGATGGGAGAATGAATTAACGCCTGTAATACTAAATTTAATTTCCATGGTGAAGATGGATCCTTATAAGGAGGTCTCAAAAGAAGGGTACCTTTCAAAAAGGCTTTACAAAGTCTTGAAGAAGCCAAGGAGAAGTTTTCAATTCCTATATGAAAATTAGAGATGACCGCCAGTTGTACTTTAATAGTTGAGGAACTGGTTCCTTTGTTAAAAAAATTATTGCAAAAAATTCAAGGATACTACGCAGTGGTGCGGAAAAAGGGTCACTATATTTTTGTGGCACCCAAAAAACAAATCTTTTACATTTACTTCTGTAAAGTTTTCTTCTGGAAGCTTTGTGGGAAAAGAAAAGCAAAGTATATGACAGATAGGAGAAGATAGTGGTGCAGCAGTAGTGTTGTCGCCTCACGGCAAGAGGTTCTACGGTTTAATTCTCAGCTGGAGTGCCTTCTGTGTGGAGTCTGCATGTCCTCCCTGCATTCATGTGGGTTTTCTCCAGGTACTCCGGTTTCCACCCACATTACAAAGACATGTGTCTGGAGCGTTTCTCCCCGGGCCTCCCCTGAAAATTGGCTTTGTTCCAACTCGGACTTTCCCGGTAAACAAACATTAAAATAAAAAATAAATAAATAAAAATGTATGCTGTCTGGCTATCAGTGAAGTGGAGAAACCATGTTATCAGTTTTAGGTTTGACATATCCAAACGAATCACGTCTGTTGGGAGAGACAGAAGGTCTGGAATTGGATCCAGAATCCAAGAAGGGTAGAATAGATGAGGCCAAAGAAAGGGGAATCAAATTTTTTGAGGCCAGTAAGGGGCAACGAAGATGACTTTGCTCTTCAACTGGAATGCTTTCTGTAATATCTGGGGATTAAGGGAGTTGGGGGATATGCATAGAGAAGACTGGGGGGGCAATTGTGTAGTAGAGCATCTCTCGGTGATTCCCCGGGTGGGGGGATTAGGGCAAAGAACCTGCTGCACTTGTTTAAGGTTGCTGCAAAGAAGTTGCAGCATGGATGGTCTCAATGGCAAAAAATGATTTCCAGCACCTTCTTGTTGAGAGACCACTCATGATGTAGCAGAATGGACCTGCTCAACTTGTCTGCCATCTTGCTGGATTTCCCCAGAATGTGCACTGCTATCAGAAAACAGTTGGATGAGATTGCCCATTGCCAAACTCTGAAAGCTTCATGACACAAGGAGTAAGATTTGCTTCCTCATTTTTTGTTGATGTACCAGACCATGGACATATTGTCAGTGTGAATCACAACTGTCCCAAAAGGGAAAGAGTCTTGGAAAACCTGCAACACTAACAGCATATTGATATGAATGTTGGCCTCTCTGGGGGACCATGTGCCCTAGACTGCTTTCACCAGGAAGTGCCTCCCCCACCCAAATTGGGAAGTGTCTGTGGTCACTATGGCCTTGGGTTGAGGAAGGATGAAGGGATGGCCCTGCAGAACCTGATCTAAGTGGATCCACCACCAGAGGTATCTTTTTTATGCTTAGAGAATTCTTTTCTGATTGGGCATATGCTGTTGAAAAATAGACCACTCTGTTGCTGACATCCATTGAAGAATTCTCATAAGATATCTTGCTAGGGGAACTAGAAGTATCACCCACAGGCACTGACCCCAAGGCTTGTAGAATCAACATGGCTCAAATTGAGGAATTTTGAATTATATTTCTGACCAAGATTCAGATAGTCTTTATTCTTGGGAAAGGAGGGGAGGCTGTCATGGATACTGTGTTGAAAAAATGCTCCTGTGAACTCAAATGTCTGAGACAGTTTTAACTGAGATTTGTTGAAATTTATGGTAATCCCCAGAAGGAAGCAAGACTGGAGTACCTGGTCTTGACCTCTTATAAGCAGATGCCTGGTCAAAGTGGTTATGAGCCAGTTGTCCAAGTACGGAAATGCTCGGAATCCCTGCAGTCACAAGTGAGCTTCTACTACCGCCATTCATTTGGTAAACACCCTGGGGGCTGTGGTGAGGCCAAAGGGCACTGCTCTGAACTGGTAATGACTGGCTCCCTGCCGGAATCAAATATCTTCTGGATTATCTGTTCATTTTTATGTGACAGTATGAATCCTGAAGGTCTACTGAGCACATCCAGTTGTCCTTGCACAGAAAAGGCAGAATGGACTGAACCGTGACCATCTAGAATGCGTGCTGAACTGATTTGTTCAGATTGCCGAGCTCCAAAACCGGTTTCCAGTCTCCTGTCTTTTTTGGCACTAAAAAGCATCCTAAGAAAGTTCCAGATTCGATCTGGTCTGGTGGGACCTCTTGGATGACTCTTTTCCTAGCTGCTGCGTTCCTCTGACTGGGTGGAACATCAGTAATTTTACATACAGGTGGAGGTGATAGGGAAAAGGGAATTACATCTCCTCTGAAATAATCCTCTGAACCTTTGTAGCTTTTGTAAGGTCTAGCCAGGCTCTCTGATGCAGGGAATATGACCCCCGACTGCTGGCAGGATCTGCCGGAGAAAGAATCTCTAGAACCTTGGTTTTACGGGCCTCCTCTGTCATGTGGGTGGCATCTTCCATTCAAATTTCCCCCATGCCCCTGGGGGAACTATCTCCACATGAATCTTGGAAAGGACCCTGAGACTTTTTGAAGCACATTTTTTGATCACCTCATTGATTCTTAGAAAAGATTCTTTGAGGGCTCAAAAAACATACGCCCACTGCAGACAGTCTTACCATCTTGCTTGCACCGGGAGAGTGTGTCTTTTGCCTTAAGTCCAAACAAATACCTTCTGCCAAAAGATAAATTAACAAAAGGGGACTTAAAGGGCTTTGCAAAATCATATAGGTGCATCCAGGCATGCCTCCTAATAGAAATGCCTGAACTCGCCACCTTTGAGGTACCTTCAGCCGCATGAAAAATGAGCCTCATGGACGAATTAGTAACTGATTGTAGGGTTGCCAACCGTGAGGCCACAGAAGTCTGAGCCTCACACATACTGGGGTCCTGGTAAGGGATTTGGAGAGTTCCTTAATCAAATCCCTCTGCAGTCTAGTGATTCTCACTACACCTTTCTAAACATACTGGAAAATATTAAGATACAACCAAACACTCTAATACTGGGTGATTTCAACTACCCTGCCATTAACTGGGAAAACTACTCATGTACCAACACCTTTGCCCAATGGTTCTTGGAATTCATAAATTCCAATGCCCTAGATCAACTAATCCTTACTCCCACCAGGGTCTCCAATATCCTAGATGTGGTCATTACCAACATGGGAAATCAATGCTCCACACCTATGGTCACCCCCTTGTTGGTCAGGTCTGACCATAAGCTAATCACCCTTGACATCCACATCCCACCCCCACCCCCCAGTAAGGAAACCTCCATAAAAACTTCTCCAAAGCCAACTTCATGCTACTCAAGTCAGAAGTGACAAACTACATGACACCCATGCAGACGGGAACTGAAAGTTCGATTGCTGAATCCTACACTAAGGCACTGTATGAGCACATCCACTCATGCATGAATCGTGCCATCCCCAATAGAACCAAGACGCTCTCCTCCAAAAAAGGAAGCCAATCTGGTGGTCCCTTGCCATAAACAAACTTTACAACAAAAGGAAGAAACTGTTGCAGAAAAGAGGAAAATCCCAGGATGCAAAAAACTCCCTTACCAGCCTCAGTAAGAAGCTGAGATCACTCAAAATCCTCCAAAGCTAGTTACGAAAATAAAATTGCCAAAGATGCCAAAGACAACCACAAGGCATTCTACAGCTATGTCAAGAATCTAAATGGCAATGCTCAGATCTGCTCTGAGCTATAACAGAATGGCATTAAATATACTGATTCCAAGGATATTGCCAATATTCTGGCAGATCGATTCAGTGCAAACTTCACCCCCTCTCACCCCCTAAAGGGACCATCTCAATACCGAACGATTGCCAAATTCCGGTAATAACAGTCACACAGGTAAAAAACGCACTCTCCAAAGCTAAGAATACAGCATCCATGGGACCAGACGACATCCCAGGCTGTGTACTACATGAACTACAAAATGAATAGGCACCACACCTAAGTGTCATCTTTAATCATAGCCTCACCTCTGGTTTCGTGAACACTGAGTGGTGCACAGCTACAGTTATCCCACTCCACAAGGGGGGATCCACCTTGGATCCCAGGAACTACTGCCCCATCAGTCTGACGAGCCTGATCTGCAAGGCCATGGAACGTATTATCATGGAACTTATAAACAAAGACATTTTAACCTTCGAACACTGGACCCAATGCAGTTTGGGTTCGTGAGGGGCCGATCTTGGTCTACTGAACCTGATTGACTTCTTGAATCAGTCTCCAGAGCTGTGGACAAGGGTAAGGTGATTCATACAGCCTATTTGGACCTCGCCAAGGCCTTTGACACCATCCCCCACCCTGGAATCATAGACAAACTTACTAAGCTGGGCATTAATCCCTACGTTACTCGATGGGTTGCCAACTGGCTAACTGACAGAACCCACACTGTAAAAGTAGCAGACTCCAAATCCAGCTCCAGACAAGTGATAAGTGGAGTACCTCAGGGTTCAGTCCTGGGACCGCTCTTGTTTGGCATCTACTTCTCTGAAGTAGAGGCCAACACTAAGGGACTCTGGCTAACAAAGTTCGCAATGTTCTAAGTGAACTGCTTTAACTAAGGTTTTTAAAGTTTAATTTTTCTGAATCAAGTTTATGCAATGTTCTAAGTGAACTGCTTTAACTAAGGTTTTTAAAGTTTAATTAGTCTTATTTAAATAATTGATTCAAATTGGTTAACTTAATTAATTAATTATAGGAAAAATCTGAGTATATAATAGCTTGTTTTACAGCATTGTTTTATGGTCTGATGAAGGCGAGACAGTACGCGAAAGCGCTTACCAACAATAAATTCTTTGTTTTAATATAAGTCGTGCAGAGTCCGCAGTTTATGTTTTATCAAAGTTCGCAGATGACTGCAAACTGGGAGCCATTATTGAATCCCCAAATGATGTGGATACTCTACAAAAGGGCCTTACTGAAACAGATGCTTGGTGCCAGAGCCATGGGCTCAAGCTCAATGCCAAGAAATGTATAGTTATCCCCTTTGGGGAAAAACATGTATCCGTGAATTACCATATAGGTGGCAGTACACTAAACACCGAAAGTGTGACAAGAGACTTAGGGATACAGGTGGACAGTGGTCTCACCTTCGATAACCACATCGCCACAACAGTCAGGAAATCCTTCTATGTGGCACACCTCATCACTAAGGGCTTTTCATCCAGAAAAAAGAGGTCATTGTCCCACTGTACTCATCCCTCATTAGACCCACTATAGAATACAACGTCCCATTTGGTATGTACCTCTCAAGACATTTGAAACAACTGGAAAGGCAGCAGAAATACCTCACTGAAAGAATCACAGGCCTAAAACAGATGCCCTACGCTGACCGCATTAAAAAACTCCAGCTAAACTCTGACGCATATCGTCTACTCAGAGGCGATCTCTGCTTAACATACAAGGCCATGTCAAACCCAGAGCTGTTGGACATGCTACACTTAAAGAAATCCCAAACCCTCAGAGACACATGCTCCAGGGATCTAAACCTTGTCATCACAATAAACAAAACATGCTGGAGGGATGGGTTCCTGACCCAGAGACTCCCCAGACTCTGGAATAGGCTGCCCATACATGTCAAGCAGAGTGCCTCTTTAGCCCTCTTCAAAAGGAACCTTGATGACTGGATAGGAGAAAGGAAAATTCACCCCGGGGATCACGTCAGTCGCCCTGCTAGACAGGGGTCCAGAGAAGTAAATAGTGTGGGAAGAAATAGCCAGGGAATTGTTATGGCTAGGCTTGTATAGGCCCTAGGGCTGGTAGCCTAGTACCAACCTATGAACCTATGAGCAGTCATACACAATGGCAACAAGCACAGCAGTGAAAGTTTGTGAGAAATATGAACACTTCCAGACTTATTTATAATCAAGCTAGCAGTGTAATTGGGGGAACACAGATTAGGGAAATGTTGCAAGACCGGCACCCTGATACACAGAGTAACAAGCTTCCTGGCAGTGCAGGTTTAATTCTGGTACAACATTATACAATGAGTCTCTGCAAGGAAACTAGTTGCCGAACTAGTTGGCAGCGCAGTCTAAATCTCTAGTGCAGCAGTACAAGAATGTAGTAGTTTGGCTAGCTGTGCGGTTGAGGGTAGGTGTAGGGTCTGCAATTGGGCTGGTAATGCTATTTGTGGATCCATGAAAATAGACAAAAGTGAACATCTTTTTTATACAGGCAACAACAGCTCCAGCGATCTGTGCAATTGGCGTCCTTTATAAACTAGAATGACTCACTACTGTATCTGCAGGAACAAAATCTTGAGAAAGAAAAGGTTAGCAGGCCAAAATACACACCTATACTAATGCGTGTTAGGGTATAACCAAGTTCTAACCTTTCATGCCCTCAATTTAGCAAGACTGGGAGATAAAATGCATAGACATTGATATAGAATGGGCAGAAGTAGGAGCAAGATTAAGGGAGAGCAGTCAGCCAGACTGTTATATCTGCATCATACCAAACATATAGTCGCACTGTTCAATTAATCTCTAAGCAGTAGGTAGGGCAGCAAACATAGCACAGAATTCTTAACAGTAATAACAGCACATTAGTGGGACAAACACAATTCCTGTCAAACATCTACATCTGAACTGTTCTAAATATGTAGTCGCACTGTTCAATCAATTTGTAGGCAGTTAGGTAAAGCAGCAAACATTGCACAGATGTCTTAATAATAATAGCACACTGGTGGAATATGCGCAATTACAGTACATAACGTAATTGCATTCAGATCCAAGCACAACTGTTCAAAGAAACATTACAAGAATGTATTGAGCTAGGTTGGTAGGATGCATTTATTCACATATATTATTACTGGTCTTGTACCACCAGAACCTCAAGGTCAGAAAGCTAATTTTAGAATTAATAAGAGAGAATATCAGGGGGGAGACATATGTAATGTCACTGAGAAATGCAAATTGAAATGGATTATAGAACTATGCGCAGATAGGCTTCTGGGGTTAAATGAACGTGTCCCTTTAAGACAGATTCTTAAATCGCACTCAGTTCCCCATTGATTTATCATTCATTAACATAGAATAGGAAAGCCCATCTCATTGTTTATGTTGTCGTTTGTTATGTAGACCATTGGTAAAAAGGTTTGAATATGGGAATAATGCTTCATCCTTATATGATACCAAACATAAGAATGCAACCTCCCCACTGATGTAACATCATCTGCTAACAGAGATTAGGAGTGTCTACCTCGTTGGTTATGTTGTTACTTGTTTTCTATACCATTGGTTCAAACATTTTGAGCATGGAATTTAACCACTAGCCATATAGCGTACCCAACAAAGGACGGAACTTCTATCTATATTTTAGTTTTATCTTCATCTTTATATATAAATAGTAAAAGCAAACAACAGATGTACTGACATTTTGAAATCAGAACTGGAATGCGTCATAAAATCATGAGTAAAAAATTTAGTGTTGAATGAATGCCTCTCGGTAAGGCTGAGTTCTTAAATATTGCCCATTGCTCCATTAATTTGTCACCACTTGTCAGATTAAATTTGGGGTACTAAATAAAGAACTGAATTTTCATTCAAGTTTTATTTTTATTTGTAATAAGTACAAGAGGCAAACATTAGATCTACTAATATTTTGAAATCATTACTGGAATGTGTGATTAAATTACAAGTAAAAAAGTGCTCAGTGTTGAATGAAAGCCTTTAAGGCTGAGTTTTTAAATGCTGCCCATTGCCAAGCTAATTAGTTAATATTTGACAGACATAATATTGTTGTTTGTTTTGTATCTCATTGGCTTACCATTCAGAGTTTGGTATAATTTCCAAGGGTATATACCGGTGTATGTTTCCCGCTTTTCATGGCAGTACTGCAATTATGATTTTTCAGCTTTTATGACATTTTGTATATAGGCAGTTTGCATAAACACTGAGAATGCTCTATGCTATCTTTTATGTATTCATTCTTAGATCAATAAAACTATTATCTGTAAATTGTATTGAACCTGTTCATAAATTTGTTTCTCAAACGTGTAAATCATGCATATATCCTCCATTGGTGGGAAATGTTAGGTATTCTCCATTGTCGAGATATAAATTTGTACAGAATGTTTAAGTGAAAAATTTGAATACTTTCTACTGATTTCATTGTTTTATTTATGTAAATGAGGACAGTTATATGTTATTGGTGAATAACCAATAGAGAACATATATGACTGGTTAAAATACTGATACTGACACACTAGAGTCAAAATGCATTTGTTTCATAAGAACTTTGAGTAATGCCTACTTCTCAGGCATGTGAAGGTCTCTTAAATGTATAGAAAATGTTTGAATGGTTATATCACCTACATGACTTACATTTGATTGGTGTGTGTCCACGTGTGGGCTTTAAATATGAATGGATGTTTCTTGAAATATGGTCTGAAGAAGCAGTAGAAAACCATGAAAGAGCTTACCTAGTCTACTAATTTTATTAACTCTACTATTAAATTTGATTGTTTTTAGCCATGTTGTACAATGTTCTCTTATTTTATTTAATTCAGAAAGTATACTTATACACAACCCAGTTTTTCTTTATCCAGAATCATTTCTATGGCTAATCCAGACTGTAGACATTTTTTTTTAAACTGACTGTACGTTAAACCAAATTTTATTTTAGTTTCCCCATGGAAAAGTGAATCTTCTCTGTATATCTGTTAAGATGTGTATTTTGCATAATCTTCAGTAAAATACTTTTACTTATTTATTTATTAAAGCTGGCTGGTTAATGGTACTTAGGTACGTGCTCAAGATCTGTCGAAAGAGAGCTGTTGGCATCCATCCTGTGAAGACAGACGTTTAGCCAAAGCTGCCACAAATTTAGAATAAAATAGAGCAGGTTTAAGAAAGTGCAATAAATGGGAGTTTGGATGGTATCAGTTTTACTAGCTGGGGATAGTTAGGTACCAAAGCAGGAGTAGCACTTGGAAAAGCACTCTTGGTCTCCTCAAATTTGCTGAGTGTATGCATGCATATGTAAGTCAGTGCAGTGTGTCACAGTCACAGTTACTGGTGATATAGGAACAATGGAGGTCAATATGAAGCAAACTAAATGGCAGGGTACTATAAAGGCAGTGATCATCTCTGTTTCTTCTGACCATTCGTGAACTGCATAACTTACTTAGAGCAGATGTTACTGCCCATAACCCAAAGCATCAGTGTTTACTTGCCAATCATAAAAGAAAAACTTATGACACCTACGCTAAACAATACAGAAGCAAAAATTGTTTAAATGCAAGTCATATTTTACACATGGTATTATCTTTACAAGCTTTTTTGTTAAGAAATAACAGGAACGTTATGCTAAAAATTAACAAATCACAAATGACTGACGAGTTTTATAACAGTAAAGACAAATATATGGATATGAGTACGTCATAAAAGAAGTATTCTTACTTTGGATCAAATGCACTCCGTGAAACAAGTTCAATGAGTAATTCAAATCTGAACATTTGTAGCATAATACGGAGAAGCAACAAAAACAAAACATCTAAAAAACACTTTTGAATCAACAGTGATAACTTCTGTGAGATGGCAATGACAGACTGCAGATTTTTTAAGTCCTGATAGTATAATGGTTCATTTTATAAACATTTTCCTTCTTGAATATAAAACAGTTTATTTCAAAGTTGCACAGAGACTTATGAGGACTCAAGTTTAGGTGTAAAATAGTTACTTAAAAATCACCTTCTCTCAAAACTAGAAATCAACACAAATGCATATGGGATGGAGGTGCAGGATGAAGAATCTTTGGAAATGAGATCCTCAGGAAGAATAAAATCTGTGGAAAAGATCTTTGTCCTAAAGAAATAATTTCCAAAGGAAGCTTTTTGCATCTTAGCCTTTTTCAAAGTTAAATTCACAGTACAATGAAATAACAACAGCATAAGACTATCAGTGCAATGCTGCATATGTGGCAGCTAACAATTTTATTTTGCAGGCTGTATTAAATTATATTTTACTGTATGATTTTCCTCTAAGTTTCACCATAGTCCCTATAACAAAGCACGCAAAACATTCAAAAATCAATAAAATCAAATGTATAAATTCTCATCTATTTAAAAACTATATAAAGCAAATTATATAATACTTATTTCTTAATTAAATAAAACACTAGCAAAAGAGTGATTACATTAAGCATGCTTTGCACTTAACCACAAATCCAGCAGCAACAGAAAATGTGAACAGTTTGTGTCATGTCATGTGAACGATATTTTGTGAAAAATAAAACTTCTATCAAGCAACATCTGACTACTGCAAGCAAAAACTCACAGATAATCATTCCAAAATTATAAGTCTAAAAACAAAGCAGAAGCACACAATAATTTACTGGGATACCTCTCGACAGCCTTCCAATACATGGTTCTGCATGAAGTAAAGAAAAGAAGAGAAAATACATTCATACTTCTTACACTGATGGCGCCAGTCTCTCGTTACTCAGGCTGCTGGCCAACATATCACCATTAACGTTGAAAACTAACAGAAAACCTGCATATGACAGTAGTAAGTACAGATCTTAATCTGAACACAAAATGAACAAGTCAGTCCTTTTCACTATTTTGACTACCATACAAACTACTACATAAAAGATACAGTTCCCCCAACACGAGCTCCTATATAATTTGAATCGTTTTTCTTTACTAGTTACAATGAATTCTTAAAATAGGAAAACATCCAAGTGTTTTAGTAATCAGCAGAGTTAAGTTAAAGATTTCTGTAGACTGACTTCACATTGCTAACTACATGGAAGTGACATGATGTCCAATGATACAACTAGGCATGCCTGATACACAAATGTAGTCGTACAATTACAGCATTTTCATTTAAGTGAGCAACGAAGTGAGATATGCATGTGTGTGTGTGTGTGTGTGTGTGTGTGTGTGTGTGTGTGTGTGTGTGTGTGTGTGTGTGTGTGTGTGTGTGTGTGTGTGTGTGTGTGTGTGTGTCTGTGTGTGTGTGTGTGTGTGTGAGACTCTGAAAACACTGGCTGTGAAGGCAAAGACATCCCCAATATGCATTCCCATTACAAAAAATGATTAAGTCACAAAAGAAGTATGTATACATCTTTCAGTTTTGATAAAAAATACAGTACTCTGCTAAACACTGTGGCACACCTACTACTGCTATGTGCTGCAAAATGGTGCATTAAGGTTAAATAATTCCTCTGTAAATAGTACACATCAGTGCTGGGACATTATTAATTCCTACATGCCACTTTCTGCAAGATTAGTAATAATCATTCTACTACCACTATATACATACCAACATGCCTTTCTGGTTCAGCAAATCCAATTGCTCTCAAATCCAGGAATGCTATAAAAACAGTCATCTCCAAGATACAGCATCACAATCATATGTTTTTAAATGACCATTACATCAAAATATGGGAGCATACATAGACATGGACGTTATGCTGAATGCACTTTTGAGGCTTTACTATTTGTTTATAACAGTTTTAAGGCTGTAAAAACATAGCCTGAATATCAGCAGTTAATCAGAGAACTCTCAAAATTCTGATACTGTAGTCACAACATCTAATAATTACAAATATTTGGAGTTTATTCAACTAATGGGGTCATCTTTCCTTTAACAATGCCAAATAATTTTCTAAGCACCTAAGTTTATGAGAATGACACTCCCTGAAGCCCACACTGATGTAGGATTGATGTTAAAAGAACAAGAACTGATTTGCAACTGTCAGCATTGTCCCCTGAAATACAAAAATAAGATCAACTTGACTTGGTGTGGGGAAAAAAAAACAACTCTGAGCACAGTCAGCAGTGTTTTGCCCCACACACCCCCAATATTAAACACACTCTTAAAGCATGGGTTAGCCTATGTTTCATATCACCCCATTCAGAGCATACTGCAATATTCAGATTATTAATCTCATTTTTTTCTATCTTACTTTTAAAATCTGAGATTAGACTACAAATCACTGGACAGCCTAGAAACTACTTTACAGGAATCTGCATGGACTACGAGTAGAAGGACAATGCCTCCTAGATTTCCTAAAGATTACCAATGACTCGAAAGCCTGACAAATTGCTTCTCAGGAGCCAAATTGAGATTTGTGTTACTGCTTTGCTCCTAGTAAGAGATGCAGCAAAGAGGCATTGATTCCTACTGCTCTCTGATTGAGCAGTGTGCATGGGATTTCTCTGAGAGGTCTGGTTGCAGCTTAGGTGACAACCTCTTCAGGGCCTTTGTGCAACTTGGCTTTCCATTGTGTCCAGCTGCTGTAGGTTCTATCTAGGTTATCTACCAAGAGAAGACTATAGCTATATACTGAACCCACCAACATCTCAACAAACAGTACTTCTCAGAAAGCAGTTTGGAATTACTGCTATTCTGCTCAAGGTGATAGAAGAAGCAATAGATCACAGATTCCTAGCTGCATGCAGCTGTGTTAAGACCAGCAATATCTCCATTACCAGACAGACAGTATCTCCACTAATCAACTCCAAACCTCATAGGCACTAATACCACTTCAGCCCACATTGGTAAACACCTAGAACCATGGATTTGTACTTTCCAACAGTCTCTGTATCCAGCATGGCTGAAATGGGCATCCTGAGACAATGTAGCAATTGTCTCTTATTGACTAACAACTACTTATTACTTAAACAAACTGACATAATGTGAGAAATGTAGTTATATAATGTTACTGGAAGCAAAGCTCTCACATGAAGCCATGACAAATAATGTGCAGGTTGTCAGTTTCACACAACACCACACCAAACAAATCACACACAGCTCAAACCAAACAGATAGGTTACTTTTAAGAGTTCCAGCAGGCCTATCTAAACCACAAGGGCCTCCCAAATGTAACCAAAGAACCAAGTGTCACAAAAGGAAATACTGCCAGCCCAGCTCGCTGGAATTTTGTACATAATTATATGTCATTTGTGAATATTAATAGGATTTATATAGAAGAGTGACATAAGGAGACACTGCCAGCCCAGCAATCTGAAATTTTGTAAATAATTATATGTCAGTTGTGAATGTCAACACAATTCATATGCTAATATTATAAATTTATTAGAACTGTATGTTATGTGTATATCAAACTGCTGGTACAGAAGTGTGTGTGAAAAGGGTTTGTAAAGTACTGAGCTTAGAGGTGTGACCACAGTGTACCATGCTGGATTAGAACAGTAATGTATATAAACTATTGTAACTGTGTAAATGTGTAAATGTATATGTTTTAACAGTGGGAACTGGCACATAGAAGATTAACTTGCAAAACTTCAGAAACATTAGTTGAAATTAAAGTATTTTAAACCACATAACAAAAGTCTTTAAGTTTCAGTGCAACATGAGACAATGTCTAGAACTAGGGAGCCTTCTGCATTGTACTGTAAGTGTTTTATTGTTTTATGTCTTCCAGTAGTTGCAAACATCTGAAGGCTATGTATTTTCACAGGGAGATGCTAAATGCTGGGAGTTTGTAGCAATGGTTGTTTTTGAGCCTGGGAACTGAAGTCGGGTGACAAAAAGTAATGTCATGCTGCAAGTATCTCAGCAGTCTTCTTCTTCTTCTTTCGGCTGCTCCAGTTAGGGGTCGCCACAGTGGATCATCTATTTCCATTTCTTCCTGTCCTCTTCATCTTGTTCTGTCACACCAACCACCTGCATGTCCTCTCTCACCACATCCATAAACCTTATCTTAGGCCTTCCTCGTTTCCTGTTACCTGGCAGCTTCATCCTTAACATCTTTTTCCCAGTATACTCTGCATCCCGCCTCAGCACATGTCCAAACCAATGTAAATCTTGCCTCTCTGGCTTTGTCTCCAAACCTTCTAACCTGGGCTGACCCTCTAATATACTTATTCCTAATCCTGTCCACCCTTGTCACACCCAGTGCAAATCTTAACATATTTAACTCTGCCACGTCCAGCTCTGATTCCAGCCTTTTTGTCAATGCCACCGTCTCCAACCCATATAACATAGCTGGTCTCACTACCCTCTTGCAGACCTTCCCTTTCACTCTTACTGATACTAGTCTATCACAAATCACTCCTGACACTCTTCTCCACCCACTCCATCCTGACTGTACTCTCTTCTTCACCTCTCTTCCACACTCACCATTACTCTGAACTGTTGATCCCAAGTATTTAAACTCATCCACCTTCGCCACCTCTACTCCCTGCATCCTCACCATTCCTCTATCCTGCCTCTCATTCACACACATACATTCTGTCTTATTCCTGCTGACCTTCATTCCTCTTCTCTCCAGAGCATATCTCCACCTCTCCAGGGTCTCCTCTACCTGTTCCCTACTCTCACTACAGATCACAATGTCATCTGCAAACAACATAGTCCACAGGGACTCCTGTCTGATCTCGTCTGTTAAACTGTCCATCACCATTGCAAATAAGAAAGGGCTCAGAGTTGATCCTTGATGTAATCCCACCTCCACCTTAAAGACATCCGTCATTCCCACCTCAGATCTCACTGCTGTCACACTACCCATGTACATATCCTGTACCACTCTTATGTACTTCTCTGACATTCCCAACTTCCTCATACAATACCACAACTCCTCTCTATGCACCCTGTCATATGCTTTCTCTAAGTCCACAAAAACACAATGCAACTCCTGACCTTCTCTGTACTTCTCCATCAACACTCTCAGAGCAAACATTGCATCTGCAGTGCTCTTTCCTGGCATGAAACCATACGGCTGATCACTAATCATCACCTCCAGCAGTAATATTTGATATTAATTTAAGAACTCTCTGAGAGAGACTGGGCATTTTGTATTTTGTCTTTGATCTGGCAGCATCAGCTGGAAAAACCCACTCACCACATCTGCCTTGCCTTGCTATGAGTAAGAAAGTCTGGAGTACAGTTATTTCTCTTATATACAGTTAGGTATATAGTGCAGTTTAGCTTAGGATGTTTTCTTTATTTATTTGAGACTGTTCTGCAATGCTGTTTTAAATATTTCCTGTGATTTTAAACTCTGAAGTAACTGTAATTGTTTACCGAGTATTTACTTGTTCTTTTATCATTTATTAGTAAATATATTTAAACCTATCATTGTGGCTGACATTTGTGAGACATATTTTAAGCTCTTAGAGTACTTGCTTATCTATTTGGTAACATTGTGCTGGCCACTCCTAATACCATTTCTCTTGGTCAAACTACCATTTGTATTAACAGTAGCATTACACAGTAAGATTGACACCCTTTAAGGGCCTTAAAGCAGCTGATAAGGAGTGGCTGGTGGCAGTCCAAACTACCTTATAGTCTGGGCAAAAGGTGCCAGCCTTTCTCAGGTGTGTGTGTGTGTGTGTGTGTGTGTGTGTGTGTGTGTGTGTGTGTGTGTGTGTGTGCGCCAGCTACTTGGGCAGGGACACAAAGCACTGGTTGGACAGAGAGGGTGCTGGAGGTCTTGGCTTGGCCACTCAGCTGAGATCTTAACTCTACAGCTGTGCCATTGGGGAGTCTTATTGGGGATCTCGAGAAAGAGAAAAAACAGCCCCAGACTGACTATAGTCTCTGTGTCCTCTTAAGGGAAATTGTACTTTACTGTGTATGTACTTGTCATGCTCCCAGTGTCTACATCCCCCACTGTTGCCAGTGGTGAGGACTGAGGCTCCTTGATTACTGGGCCAGTGCTGGGGCGTCACACCAAGTACTAACAGCAACCTCACGAGCACAAAGGAGAGACAGCACCCACCATGAAACATACATACAAGAGTCATACTAACTTAATTCAAAAATCCATAAGGCAAACCTCCAAACACTCAATTCTCCTAGTCATAGCTCTCTCCACAGTGAGAAACACAGACACATAACTCACCTGGCTGTGCAAGGACAGGGTCATTGTCAGCTGCCTTTCAGATGGCAGGATTCACTAGATCATGCATGCACTCACGTCTTCATAACAAAAGTACACATATGACAGAGTCATAGTGCTCAACAGTGTAAATGACTTGACACATACCTCCCTGGTCCATAAGAAGAGTGACATGATGGAGCTCTTGGAATATGTACCCAAGTCAGGTATGAACCTAGCCTTACGCAGCATTTTACCATCATCATGAATGATGTTGTAGTACTAAAACCAAACAGATTACCAACTCCAACAACTGGCTTAGCTTCTGGCATCCTTCAAACAGGGTACAATATATATCAGCCAGGGAGGTGATGGCAGATAGTCCTAACTGCTATGTGAGGAATGGCATGCATACAACCTCCTCAAGGCATTTGTATATTAGCTTAATCCTTGTCCACTCCCATAGTGCCTTACAGGCATCAACAGTCTTCTAAAGCTTCTGACATAACAAAACAGAATCCAGACAACAAAAAGGTGCTGCTGCGCTAAATTTAAAAAATATATATCCACTCCCTACAAGCACTCCTTACTCTGGTAAACACCGATAAATGCTCAGTAACAAAAACCTGCTTCAAGACCAATGAGAGCACTCTCATCAGTCCAGGGCTTTGATGCCTACTACATGTGTACACCCACCTTATTAGATGAAGGTACTAAAGGCAGCAGTATTTCCCTATCTGTAAAAAAAAAAAATTGCCTCCAGATTCATTATACATGATCATGCTCTGAAATTCTCGTGTCTACTTTAATTAAATGAAAGCGGAATACGTCAAATACGAATCCATCAACACAAACAGCGAAACGCGGAAACGTCGAACGCACTAAATACCGAAATCGGAAATGTCGAATTGTCATAGTTGGCCAGTCTGTGGTATAGCTCCATAAGGTAAGTGTGCGATAGTTACGGACCTTAGGGTTAGGGTGCAGGTTAAGGTAAGTGCATAGATAGGTAATGTATGTAAGGTTTAGTGTAGGGTTTTGTTAAGTGTGTGTGTGTGTGTGTGTGTGTGTGTGTGTGTGTGTGTGTGTGTGTGTGTGTGTGTGTGTGTGTGTGGAATATTTACTTTGTGTGGGTATAGTTCTATAGAGTAAGTGTGCGGTAGATATGGACCTTAGGATTAGGGAGGGGTTAAAGGGTAGTGCATGTGTATGTGGGGTTTAGTGTAGGGTTACAAGTGGGGTTTTGGTGCTTTAATTTAGGGTTAGTTGTAGGGTTTTGGTTAGTGTATATATGTGTTTTTTGTTGTTGTGTTTGTGTAAGTAGTATGTTACGGATGGTGAGTTTGGCCGACTATTGCGATTTCAATGTTTAAATTTTGCGGTTTTGCGTGTTCAAAGTTATCGCGTTTTGCTGTTTATGTGTCGACGGATTCGCATTTGACAGATTCCGCTTTCGTTTAATTAAAGTAGACCCGAAAATCTCCACATTCAGTTTTCTATTAATAAAACATCTTATCACATTACAGCTAAGTACAGGATACCCTCTATACTCTCATCCCATACATCCTGCCTAACTCAGAAAACCAGACCCAAGATATTATGGTCTGTACAAAATTGTTTTCTCAGTACAAAGAGAGGGCTGACTTTAGCAATTTAATTTAGGCATTTGAAAGGGTACATAATCAACACTTAATTCATCAAGGGCAGGTGGCAAGTTTTTTTTTAAACTGCTCTATTACAGGGTAAGGCAATCCATGACATATCCTAGATAATAGATCTGAACTATGATAAACATTTTTATTTAAATGCTTTAAACTGACTCTTGAAACTTATATGAAAAAACACATAAGAAAAGTTGATAATGCAAGTAACTGCACTGCAAAAATAAACAGTTTCATAGGTGAATGACGTCAAGTCACTACTTTTGAAATTCTAGGAGACCTTATAATAAGAAATCAAGCACTCAAAACTTGGCTTGTGAATCTGATTAACAAGACTGTAAGTATAACACTACTCAGAAAATGAGAAAAAAGGATAACTCTTATCTAGTCAGCAGGAGACAACAGTATAAGTAGGGAGAACCCAGTACCACACAGATACAGAGCAACCCATGGGTTAATCACTTTATAGCAGGTTGCACAGACAAAGGGGGAAACACTGACTAAAATGCATGACAAGGTCTTGGAGCAAAATGGGGTATGAGTGGTATAAATATCCACTGTAACAGGTTGGGGAACAAAACTCATTCAAGGAAACTCAAAAATAGGAACCATAGTAATGTTATGCTGCTTTGAAACTGTAGCTTTTCCAGATTCTCTCATGAGCCTGTATGTTGGTAACAGGAACATTCCATCAGAAATGATTACTGTTAAGCCAGTAGTTGATAGAGAGAAACATTACTTTCCTAGGCAATCCACTCTAGTTATGGCCATGGGAAGGACAACTATTCAGGAACCACTGGTCAGGATTAATATGGACTGTGAAGGAAGGCAAGGAGACAAACAGATTACAGTGTATAATCACATCCCATCAAATGTTCTAATAGATAATGATTCTGATAACACACTACCTGATTCATCAATGATTACAACAAGCAGTCAAGCATGGACAGATTCACATGGGAATGGAAGAAGAGGTGAGAACCTGCCAGTGCCACACAACATAAAGTGCCTGGTAGTCTGACCACTTCAGTAAAAGTAACTAAATGCCTGAACCTAAGCAACTGCTGTCAAAAGGTACCAGATGTCCTCTACAAGAGGATCTCAAACTCATGGCCCACAGACCTCAAACAACATACTTATACAATGAGGGTAGTTACTACCCTACTTTTCTAGCTACACTTCTCTGCATTTTTTTTGGTTTGGAGATTCTGGCCCTTGCCTGAGTTTGCTAGTCATCATACACAAGTGGTCATTTGAGTTTAAGACCCCTGTGCTAGAAGGTATTTATTTCAAGGTAAAATGGTTTTGAGCAGTAAGCTTAAATTTGAAGCACAGCTGTTAAAAAGCATGGTACTTCTATTAGAAAGAGAAGTACGTAATATTACAAGAAGAGAGGCAAGGGAAGCAAATCTCTCAGATCCCAGTTTACGAAACTTGAGACATACAGCTGAGGAGTTTCTTAATATTCAAAGGCTGAAGGAGTAGTTATGCTGAAAAAGTGGGTTGTTGAACAGGAGGTAGACTCCTACAGAATGGCTAGTGGAAGAAGAGATGTAGCAGCTGGCATTTCCAGATGCCTATTAACAGGCATTTTTCCCATAGTTCCTAATATTCAGGGATATTGTTTCTATTTTTCCAGGAAAACACTGGCAAATGTGGACTGAGTTTAAAAAAATAACATGGGATTTTTATGGAATCTGGCATTCTAGGCCACAGCAATCATTCACCACAACTTGTATTGTTTATCCTATTTCCTACTTATAATACTGTCACCTGGCTTTATTAAGTGTTCTCTGTCCAGAATCAGTTTTACTTTTGTATATCTATAGAAGCACTAGAAAATTACATTCAGATCAGACTAATGATAAGAAGTTACACTTAAAATTATGGTTTTCATTTCTGGATTTCCTTCCATGAAAACAGAAATTCATTTATTTTTCTGGCAGCCAGAAATAAGTGTCGCTGACAATATTCCATTTTCAGGCCATATTAAGTATAAGACATACAAAAAGGATAGTACACAGCTTATGAGCAACATCAAAAAGTTGTTAGGACACAAAAGTAGGCCAGGGTGCACTCAGATGGTACAGTACCATGCAGATAGTGAAACCCAACAAACAGTCAAAAGGACAGAGGTATCTTATCAAAGTAAAGTGATGCCAGATGCAAATGGCAAAGTGTTCTATTCTACCCTATCATGTTCTAGTCTACCCTATCACCAAAGCTCAGAGAGTCTTTCGAAACAAGAAACTGGGTAAGTGTGACAAGAGATGTACCTTTTACATCAAGCTTCGATTCACGGGTCTTTCTCAACAAAACTCACTTGAGTCTAGAATGAAAGGAGTTGAGCAACAGCAACTATAACAGAGTGGGAGAGCTTGACTGTTTTTCAAAAGTAAGAATGCATTAAAATAACTCAGTTGCATTAAATGTATATTAATAAAGAAAAAAATCAGCAACACTGTAATATTTTAAAGAAACATTTTGTAGCTTGGTTGTTATATTTTAAATGTCCACTAGAGGGTGCAAAATGGCAGAACAATGCTTTTACATACAGCTTTTTAGTTTGTTTGTGTCTTTCGGCTTTTCCCGGTTAGGGGTCGCCACAGTGGAACTCCGGTCCGCTAATGATTGGCAGTTGATTTTTACGTACCGGCTTGCCAGGCCTGATGCACAACCTTCAACGAAGGTACGCTCATTCACGCATGCCTCCACGCAGAAGACGCTCTAGCTGAGAATCGAACCGGACAGCGTCTTACTGTGAGCCGACAATGCTACCACAGCACCACCACTGAAATTAAATAAATGACTTACTTGTAATTTTTAATATGAACATTTTAACATGTACTTAAAGTAGTTTAGCAATATTTATAATTACTTTAAAGGTTTAAGTGTTTTTTAAGAGGTTTTTATTAGAACGGTGTTTATGATTGGCCAGTGAACTTTGATGTCACTATATAAAGCTGGGAATTCATTACTGAATGTTATCTGATGAAGTCTGCTGGACGAAAACATATTTGTAGTGTTGTGCATTAAAACAGATGCAAACTTGCTTTTTATACTAAAGGATTTGTTTTATGGTACTTTCTACAGTGGTGTCTAGCATTCTGGAGTTTTTGGCGACTGTTCTGACACTACTTGCTTTGTTTTACTGGTTATTTGTGATTTTTTGAGGCATGGAGAACACCAGTTCTTCTTCCCCTAGGCAACAGCATTCTAGGGGAGATGACATCGGAGAAATGCAAAAGCTGACTGCTCAGCTGACTCAGCTGGTCAAATTATTGACTCCAATTGGCCAGTCGCTTGCTGGAATCCTTGCAGGAGGCCTTAGGAAGCCAAACGAGAAGGATGGCACTACAAATGGCTTGTTACAAGCAACAAGGGAATGTGAAATGAGAGACATTGGTAGAAATGGTATTAACAGACAGCTCAACGCTCTTCCAAGTTTAAACAGTGTTTCAGAGGACTTAACAGGTATTCCAAAGATTTTTGGGAGCCAAAACGCAGTGTTGGAGCCTGAAAGAACTATAAACCCTAATGGGGCTGGCGAAATGAGGACTACAACACCAGGTGAACTGTATTAATCATTGTTCAGCCGTTAGGCAACCTAATGACTGAAAGTTGGTTAAAAAATAACAAGTTTACTTTTTGTTCATATGACAAAGTGTTTATTGAAAATGTTGAAGTGGACAGTTACCAACAAAGTCTAGACAAGCTATTTAACTTACTCTTAAAATATAAAGCTTTAAGTATTGATACAGATTACTTGGAATAATCTCTTAAGCAGAAAATTGTACCTAAGGGGCTGACGGTCTGGAAGTACCCCAACAATGTCCAAGCAGGGTCAGAATACCATAAAGAGCTTTTAGAAATTTTTAACAAATGTGGATTGGACATTGTCAGGGTAATTATTAGACAGAACCTGAAGGCTTTAGAAACCTACAGGGGGAATTTAGTAAGATTAACATGCGTATTGTTAATTACCTATTGTTTACAGCTGATTCAGAGAAGGAAAAATATTACCAGTTAAGACAAAAGGTTGAGGAAAAATGTAACCTGAATATTAAGAGAAAAATTAAGAAAATGCAGAGGGACCTACAGGAATATAAGGAAAAGTGCAGCTACCCCAATCCCAAGTATTTTAGTGAATACGTCATCTGGGGAAGGTAAGCAGGGTGTTGAAAGTATCTATGAAAATAAAGTTAACTACAACTACAGGGTACCTGAGGGGGGTGAACAGGGTGTTTATGATGTAAATAGCTCGGAAGATTTTCCTGTACTCCGGAGGTCTGAAAGAATTATGAATAAAAATGGGGCTCAACAGCAATGGGATTTTTCCTTCAGGAAGGGGGGCTGGGGGAGAGGAAGATGGAGAACTTAATGACAAGATCTGTTAGATGAAAATGTTATGACCTTTGATAATTTCTACATTTTTAATTATAGTGACATGGATGTTACAGTGGAACATTTTGAACTTTTTTCCAAGGGTTTTAAGTTCATCCCTAACAAGAGGTGTAATGTGACTAACTTAATACTGGACTTGAAAATGTTCACTAGCAAACTGAATTTAGAAATTTTCTTGGATGGAAAGGGGTGAAATGCTAAGGAGAAAAAGTGTGTTTAACCCCCGCACTCCATCCACAATTGGCAAACTTCAAAAGGGTTACTGAAAAACATTTCAGGGAGTTAATTCCAAATAATAGATTTGGCCCCAATCTCACCAAAAATGAAAATGAAATTTAAAAATGTTTTTAAGAACAACAATAAAGTTAGGGTTATGAAATCAGATGGGGGGGTTAGTCCTGACAAACTTGATTTTGTATGAAGGCAAGATGCTATTTTAGGGGATACCGAAACATACACAAGAGTCTCAAAGACTGAGATTAACATTGCATATAGAAATATAGATTTAGTTATTCAGGATCTTTTCCTTGAAGGCATTATGGACGTAGGGGCCTTAAATTATGTAAAAAATTATAAACCAAAAGTACCTACAATTTTCTGTATTCCCAAGATTCATAAAGACACCAACCCCCCACCCCCACCCCAAGATTGATAGTTGCAGCACAGGGCTCCAAAACTGCCCCCCTTGCCAAGATCCTAGACCAAAAATTAAGATATCTGTGGGGAACTGAGAATAAAATTTTAAAAGATTCCTGGGATTTTCTTAAAAGTATTCCCTCAACCCAAGAGATAGATAAGATACTGTTTGTGACCATCGATATAAAGGACGTATTTATGGTTATCCCACACAGTGAAGGACTGGAAATGTTTGAGGAGGCATTGGTGCTGAAAGGTAGAGGGAGCCAAAATGATTTTCAGCTGTATTTAACATTGATGGAGCTGGTCCTAAAGAATAATTTCATCTTTTTTAATGGTGGGTTCTTTCAACAAATAAAGGGAGTGGCCATGGGTGTCCATTGTGCCTCTATATATGCCAATATAGTTTTGGCTATGTGGGAGCACAAATTCATCCTGAATTCTCAATACAAAAACTGTTGGCTAATGTATAAAAGATTCTTGGATGACATATGTATTTTTTTGGATTGATTCACAATCTAAGCAAACTGAATTCATTACTTATATTGAAAGTACAAGTTTTATGAAGTTCTCTCATAATGTTATGAGTGATAAAATGAACTATTTAGATGTAACAATACACAAATTTTCTGGTGGTATTAAGTCTACCGTATTTTGAAAGGAAACATACTCTAATTCACACCTGCACTACACCAGTGCCCACCTCATGACCTAAGTATTGTGAAGGGACAATTCATCGAGGACATTGATTTTCAGCTAGAATGTGAAAGATTAGTAAGTCTATTTCTAGAAAGGGGGTACCCTGTTGAGTTAATTGAAAATATGAGGAAAGAGGTGGCTGAGAAAAGGAAGGAGAAATTTTATCCACTATTGGGGAAAGCAGTATCCTCCTTTGAAGCAAATTTGCGAAAAGAGATGGTGGCATCCTTTGATAGGGTGTTTGTTAGGGGATATAACAGTGACTCCAAAAGTAGTAGGGGGGTATTACGGAAGAATAGAACAAGTTTATTCAGTTCACAGAGCTAACTTTGCTGAAGTCTAAAACACTTCATATTACATATAAGAAAAATAATAACCTTAAGGAGCTGCTTGAAAAAGGCAATATGATGGGTGAAGCTGCTAACACCTATAAAAGAGTGGGTACTTTCAAATGTGGGGCATGTACGCAATGCACCCACATTTTAAATGCAGATAAAGTTTTTATCACTAGTAGAAATACAGAAATTTTGTCGGATTCTTTTTACAGCTGTAACTCAATGGGGTGATTTATTTGGTTACCTGTGACCCCTGCAGGGCTTTCTATATTGGAAAAACTGAAAGGAAACTAATAAGACGCATTTATGATCATTATAGAGACATTATTACCCACAAAGACACTAATGCACTTTACATGCACACAAAAATGTGCACAGGGGCAAAATTTCAGTTTTTTTTTTTTGTCCTTGAAAAAGTTTTAGTAGACCTAAGGGGTGGGCCATGGGAAACCAAACTGGAATATAGAGAGTTGTTTTGGCAAATAAAACTTGAAGCCAATGTTTTCCCTGGCCTTAATGGACATATTAAACATAGCTCCTGTGTTAAAATGAAGGGCGGCTAAATTATAGCCAGCTATGTAAGTAAGTGTATACTGCAAGTTGATTTGTAATAGTGCAATATTCTTTTCTGTGTGCTTTTTATATTTTGACTTGTGACATTTTGTAGCTTAGTTGTTATATTTTAAAAGTCCACTAGAGGGTGGAAAATGGCAGAACAATGTTTTTACATACAGTGTTTTAGTACTGAAATTAAATAAATTATTTACATGTAATTTTTTAAGTAAAAATTTAATATGAACATTTTAACATGTACTTAAAGTAGTTTAACAATATTTATAATTAATTTAAAGGTTTATTAAGTGTTTTGGAACAGGTTTTTATGAGAACAGGTTTTATGATTGGCCAGTGAACTTTGATGTCACTATATAAAGCTGGGACTACATTACTGAATGCTATCTGATGAAGTCTGCTGGACAATAACGTATTTGTAGTGTTGTGCGTTAAAACACATTAAAACGTGCTTTATACTAAAGGATTCGTTTTATGGTGCTTTCTACAGTGGTGTCTATCATTCTGGAGTTTTTTGGTGACTGTTCTGACACTACCTGCTTTGTTTTACTGGTTATTTTAAAGATATGTTGAAATATGTACAGACAAAATAACTATTTACTACTGTTGAAATATACCAAAGTCTGCAAAGAATCTGGCTGTCAAAATTTTTGCAATGCAAGTCTAATGGTGAGCTAGATCACTTAATAATGCCATATTTGGACAATAGCTTTTTAGGTATCTCCCTTACCCCACAGCATGTAACTGTGGAAACAGGAATCCATCTACAAAAAATCATTAAGTTGCAAGAGGTGCTGCTGGAAGCTACCCCTGCAGACAGAGATCAGTCTGTATAACATTGTCTGTAAAGACTCTGAAATCTGACCTATACCGAGCTTAAAAGCCAGAGTCAGTGAAAGCTCAGTAAACATTTTAGCTAAAACAAATAATTTCTAGTTTTGATGCCAGTCAGTTTTTTTCTGTATATTACTTCTTTATTTAAAGATTTTATTTTTAATGTCTTGTGTAATCTCTATAGTGTTTGTATTGTTATTAAGAAAATAAATGATTTAATTTATCTATTTCAAGTCAACAATTTTCTTATTTAATTCTGAATGCTTGTGGTTGGCATTTTACTTATTGACTTAAATATGTATGCATTTTACACTGTTTGGTGTCAACCCTATAAAGGATGGCTGTTTGGAAATATATGCTACCCTTGAATATTTAAAGACTGGCTTATTTTAAGGGCAAATAATAAGATGTGTCCTAGTTAAGCAGTAAGATATGTACAGTTTTTTTAGTTTCAACTAACAGGTTGCAACATTGCCACATATCTTGGAAAGGACTGCATTGTTGTTGGTGAACTACAATTTGTCCTACAGGGTTAACACCTTTTAAGCAGGCCAAAGTGGGACATGGGAGTGTGGCCAATATGACACTGGCCACACCCTCTACCATGACATCACCACAGGAGCGGTGAAGGAGATACTGTTATGGGTATGACGGATGGCTGCTGGAGTGGCTAACTGGTTAGTGGGAGTAGCAGCTGGATGGCTGAATGACTGGATGGATGGCTTGATGGATGGATGGCTGAATGAATAGATGCCTGGCTGGATGGCTGGCTGACTGCATGAATGGATGGCTGCATGAATGGATGGATGGATGGCTGGATGCATGAATGGATGGCTGGCTGCATGAATGAATGGATGGCTGCATGAATGAATGGATGGATGGCTGCAGGAATGAATGGATGGCTGCAGGAATGAATGGATGGATGGCTGGCTGGATGGATTGATGGCTGGCTGCAGGAATGAATGGATGGCTGGCATGAATGAATGGCTGGCGGCTACATGAATTGATGGATGGATGGATGGATGGATGGATGGATGGATGGATGGATGCATAAATGAATGGATGGCTGGTTGAATGGATGGATGGATGGCTGTATGGATGGATGGCTCGTTAGAAGAAAAAAAAACACATCTCGGTCTTTTTTTTAGTGGCTGTAGAAGCACTTAAAACAAAGCACTCCTACAGCCGCGATCTTTGCAGGGCTCTTCCTGCCCCAATCCCACCCCTTTCATGAATTGCAGCCAATTGCTGCACGAATTAAAGCACCCGGACCTAACAGGCAGCAGCTTTGCCTGCAGGTCTGGGTTGGTGACGTAACTGAATTGCTGTGGAAAAGCCAGAAGTAATTGCGGCTTTTCCACGGCAATTCAGTGCGATTGAAAAGCGGGACTTTTCAAGTCCCACTACTTTGCACAGCGGACAAAGGGATGAGGCAGCTCAACCCGTGAGTCTCCCACTGACAATGGGATGGGTGGCAACCTTATTGTCCTATCATTTTGAAAAATATTGTGTGTGTGTGTGTGTGTGTGTGTGTGTGTGTGTGTACACTGGATATAAAAAGTTTACACATGCCTGTTAAAATGCCAGGTTTTTGAGATATAAAAAAATGAGACCACAATAAATCATTTCAAAACTTTTCCCACGTTTAATGTGACCAATAACCTGTACAATTTAATTGAAAAACAAATCTGTTAGGGGAATAAATATAAAAAATAAAACAAAAGTACAATAAGCTGGTTGCATAAGTTTGCATACCCTTAAACTAATACTTTGGTGAAACACCTTTTGATTTAATTACAGCATTCAGTCTTCTCAGCTGGAGCGCCTTCTGTGTGGAGTCTGCATGTCCTCCCCATGGTCGAGTGACATAAAAGACATGCAGGTAGGTGCGTGCGTGAATGGGTGTGCCTTCCTTGAAGGATGGGCATCAGGCTGGCAACTCAGCACCGTAAAAATCCACTGCCAATCATTAGTGGACTGGAGTTCAGCTGTGGTGACCCCTAACCGGGAAAAGCCGAAAAACATTCAGTCTTCTTGGGTAGAAGTCTATCAGCATGGCACATCTTGACTTGGCAAGATTTGCCCACTCTTCCTTGCAAAAGCACTCCAAATCTGTCAGACTGTGAAGGCATCTCTTGTACACAGCCCTCTTCAGGTCACCCCACAGATTTTCTATCGGATTTAGGTTTGGCTCTGGCTGGGCCATTTCAAAATTTTAATTTTCTTCTGGTGAAGCCATTCTTTTGTTGATTTGAATGTATGCTTGGGTCATTGTCATGTTGAAAGGTGAAATTCTTCTTCATCTTCAGCTTTCTACCAGACATCTGAAGGTTTTGGGCTAAAAGTGACTGGTATTTGGAACTGTTCATAATTCCCTTCACCTTGACTAAAGCCCCAGTTCCAGCTGAAGAACAGCAACCCCAAACCATGATACTGCCACCACCATACTTCACCGTGGGGATGGTGTTCTTTTGGTGATGCGAAGTGTTGTTTTTGCACCAAACGTACGTTTTGGAATTGTGGCTAAAAAGTTCAACCTTGGTCTCATCAGACTAACACATTTCCCACATGCTTTTGGGAGACTATGTACCGTTTTGCAAATTTTAGCTGGGTCTGAATGTTTTTCTGTGCAAGAAAAGGCTTCTATCCTGCAAACCTACCCCATAGCCCAGACATATGGAGAATACAGGAGATTGTTGTCGCATGTAGTACACAACCAGTACTTTCCAGAAATTCCTGCAGCTCCTTCAGTGTTGCTGTAGGTCTCTTGGCAGCCTCCCTGACTATTTTTCATCTTGTCTTTTCATCAATTTTGGAGGCAAGTTGAGTTCTTTGCAGCATCACTGTTTTCCCATATTTTCTCCACTTTTTGATGACTGTCTTCACTGTGTTCCATGCAATAGTGTGGAAAATTTTTTGTACCCTTCTCCTGACTGATACCTTTCAACAATGAGACCCCTTTGACGCTTTGCAAGCTCTCTGTGAACCATGGCTTTTGCTGTAGCAGGCAACTGTGTAAATATCAGGAAAATCCTACTAGGGCAGCTGAACTTTATTTGGGGTTAATCAGTCTCTTTAATCGATGGCAGGTGTGTACCCAAGAAGACTGAATGTTGTAATTAAATCAAAAGGTGCTTCAACAAAGTATTAGTTTAAGGGTGTGCACACTAATGCAACCAGCTTATTGCACGTTTTTTATTTTTAATATTTTCCCTAACAGATTTTTTGTTTTTCAATTGAATTGTACAGGTTATAGGCCACATTAAAAGTGGGAAAAGTTTTGAAATGATTTATTGTGGTCTCATTTTTTATATCACAAAAATCTGGCATTTTAACAGGGGTGTGTAAATTTTTTATATCCACTGTGTGTGTGTGTGTGTGTGTGTGTGTGTGTGTGTGTGTGTGTGTGTGTGTGTGTGTGTGTGTATGCTCATACATGCACATGAAAAATAATTTTGGTCAAGTTGACATTACTATGGTAAGGTTGGATCAGAAAGCACTAGGCTCAACCTGAGATTAGTAAAATCCTAGGGACCCAATGATTACAACTCTGAACTGTAGCTGTACACAGTAAACCTCATTTGATTATGGGTCCATATCTACCATAAATCCTTAAGGCCAACTTGCCCTTTGTATACTAAATGGCACTAGTAGAAGTATTTAAACCCAATCTTGCTGGTTCTGTGTCATTCAATCATTGACAGCAGTAGCAGTATGACCGCTAAAACCCATAGCCCCTGCCTGTCACAAGTACAATGGAATTTTTCAAAACAAAGAATAGTTCTCGAGTCACTTTTACATAATGAAAGATCTGACTCAAAACACACACAAAATTATTAACATTTATCACAAAACACAATTTTATTAACTTGCAATTTCATACACATATTTACTATCATTTTTCTGCATGTAGGAGAAAAGTTAACATTTATGTGCTTAACATTTTAGGGTTATGTCTACCCTGCCTATTTGAGAAATGGTGCCTAACAACTTGCACATAACAGCTGAAAGAAAGTACAAATATATACAGACCATGCACAGAAAAATGTCATTATATACATTGTGCAATATAACAGTGAAGAAACAGAAGGGATGTACTTACCATGATACTGTATCTTTATTAGCCCTAATCCAGCCACTTCAAATTAGGGTATCTTTATGGCAGACCAGAGCAGTAGCTAGCTTACATGGCTCCCTATACAGTTCACAAAACTGAGGACCCTTCAATTTTGACTTGAACAGCAAAAAAAAAAGAAAAAAAGGCCTTCTGAAAGTTAAGGACCAAGAAAGTTCCCCTATTCTGAAACTGTACAAAGCTGCTGGTTACAAACACATAACTAAACTTACCATAGCAGTAGAAGTTCAAATGATTACCGTTGCAGTAGCCTTAGCTATATGGGTTATATCCTGCCAAGGATGCAATAGCTAGCCACCTTCCAAACCTTCAGGGCACCTTCTACATGCCCAAACTGTCTGGCAGCTGAATAAAAGATAAGGTTGAGCACCAAGCCCTTCAGAGCTTTCCTGTCAACAGAGTTAGGGAGGCTGAGGCCTGACAGGACAATGGTATGATGAACAAAAATTTAACAACCACACCCCTGCATAAACAGCATACCAAAAATCCTGGGGCTGGTGGGAAGGAGCGAGTACTGCATCAGTTATCATTGGAACATCTACTGTTATGGTAGGTTTACTGACACAGTTGTATTATGTTCCTCATATTGCTCACTGCTGCAGTACCCTTAGCTATACTGGTAGAGACACCCTAACTTACTACATTTGTGAGGTGGAAGGAAAAGAGTACAGGAGCCCCTAGGGAATGGTCCTCGTAAAGCCTGATCTAGACCTAGAGAAGGAATCAAGTTTATAGTGCTTTGTAAAATATGTACAGAGGACCAAGTTTCGACTTCCAGAATACCTCTAGAATCCAACCCTTTCCAAAAATGCCATAGGTGAAACCAAGGCCCTGGTAGAGGGGGCCTTTACCTTGCCTGGAATAGCTTTGCTGTGGTGAGTATAATAAAACGTACTAGCCTTACACAACCACTATGAAATGGTCTGTTTTGACACAGGTTGCCCTTCTTTTTAGCTTCACTAAAATGAATAATTGATTCAAAGATCTGAAAGATTTAGCTCTATCAAGCTAGTAACTGAGATGCCTACAGATAACCATGCTGTGGAGTATCCTTTCTCCCTCATTTTTTGGTTCAGAAAAGAAAACAGGGACATGAATTGTTTAGCTTAAAGTAAATCTGGATACCACTTTAGGCAAAAAAGAAGGACTGCTTCTTGGAGAAACCCTGTCCCCGTAGAAAATAAGATAGGGTTGTCTCACCATAAGGGCTTGCAACTCAGACACACTTCTTGCAGAGGTCAGAGCAATAAGCAAAACTATTTTACATGTTAAGAAACTCAAGCCAGTCAGGTTAGTTGGCTCAAATGGAGAAAGAGTTAGCTTCTCTTACAGAAAATTAAGATATAAAGCAGGGCCAATAGGTTTTCTTGCTATCCTCTTATGAAAAACACCTTTCAAAAACATTTTAATGAGAATGTATTGAGTGAACACAATCCATGGGCAGACATGCTGAAATGCCCAATAAATGAACCTTGATGAAGGAGTAACAAAAGGCCATAGGATAATAACTTGCACAAATATTATAAAACCAGAGAATGAGTAACCCTGAATGGGTGCTGGTTATGTTGTTGGCACCAACTAGAAAACATTTTCCATTTACTAATATATGATTTTCGCTTAGCAGGCTTTCTTGCCTCCATTAATACCTGTTGCACATCCTCAGTAAACAGGAGCCTAAAAGAAATTAAGACCCCATCACCCAGGTAGTCAAATGAAGTTGATTGGTGTCAGGATGTATCAAACACCCCTGTTCTTTTGTGAGTAGATCAAGTCTGTGAGGAAGTTTATGGTAATTGTTCCTGCTCATTTCCAAAAGAAGGGACAACCACAGTTGCCTGGACCAGAAGGGAATTACCACAGTGATCTTGGGGGAATTCCTTTTAAATTTTCAGAAGTACCCTGGATATTAGTGAAAAGGGTAGAAAAGCATACAGGAACATTCTTGCCCAAGGAAATACAAGGCATCTGTTTTCCAAGCCTTCTTGCATGGAGTCCTGGAGCAGAATCATGCTTTCTGATTGTTCAGAGAGAAGGCCCTGATCCTGCTCAGCTTGTCTGCCACACAGTTTTGCTCTGAGGAAAGGTAGGATGCCTGTAGCGTGAGATTGTGCTATGAAGCTATATCCCAAGCTAACATGGCTAGTGTGCAAAGGGGGTACGACCTGATTCCCCATTGTTTGTTGATGTACCACATGACACTGGTACTGTCTGTAACAACTTGAAAAGATCCCGGGTACCAAAGACGATTCAGAGATTTGTGTAGCTTTTTCAGGGCATGCATCACTTTTACATTTATGTGCGTGCACCTGTCCTTGGTGTTCAACACAGTTTGCACTTTTATCCCTCCTGAAACTGTTTTCCAAGCAAAGTCCAAAGCATCTGCTGTGACTGGTTGCTTTGGAATAGAGAAGGAGAAGGAGAGACTTGAATTTACGGATATCTGCTGTTTCCACCAAGTGATTTCCCTTCTGACAAACCCCAGCACTGGGATCTGAAAAGACAAGGGGAGTTGGTGCTGGGACTAAAGAGACTTCAGGTACCACTGTATCCTTCTCATATGGAGTCTTGATAGGGGTATCAAGATTATCATAAAAACCATGAGACCCAATATCGTGAGGTACTCCTTCACAGTGATTGACATTTGAGTAGAAAACCCTAGAAATATATCTAGATCTACATTTATTTTTCTTCTGGAAGAAAAAATCTGAACTAGGGTGTTCAGAACCTCCTAGATGATGTTAGAATGACATTTTAAATTCTTTGTATACAGATTAAGTTTTTGGCCACTCTGCTCATAGGTGTGCTGAACTGTGGTGTCAAGTTGACATCAGAGAAACACAATCCTGTGAGAAAGAACAAAGAAAGACTTTTAAATGTTCTCTTAGAATCTCAGCTTGTGAAAAAGATCTCTTACCCAAGACAGATATTCTGGACACTTTGAAAAAGACTTTGCAAAGGTAAGCAAGTTGTCTAAATATGGAAAAATGAGGAGAACCTGTAGCCTGCAAAGAACTATAACTGGATCTTGACACTTTGTGAACACTGCTGGTGCAGAGTACAGTCCAAAGTGTACAGTAGAGAATAGACTATGTGATCCAGACACACGACGCGCAAACCCTTAAGAAGCTCCAGAAGCTCGCATGAATAGGAATGTGATGATAAGCACATTTTAAATAAAGAAGTTATGTTCTCACCATAACTTTCCATGTTGGTAGTCCATCTCACCCTTCATTTTTACATATGGGTTCGGAGCCAATCCTCGGCTCTGACTCGGCCGATTTTCAAGCTCGAAGACTTCTGGTTGGCTCGTGACTAAGCAGGTATCCCATGGTGCACCAGTGCAATCCCCAGATCTTGTTTGCTGCTCACTAGAAAGAGAAAAGAAACCCCTAACCAACAAACCAATACTAAAGAGTCGCCAACCAAGAAATTTAAAGTATTACCTCCAGATTTTCCAGGATGGGGGCAGGAGGGCGTGTTGGTAAAAATGAAGGGCGAGAGGGACTACCAACATGGAACATTATGGTGAGTACATAACTTTTTTATGTTAGGTAGTCCAATCTCACCTTCATTTTTACATATGGGACCGCGTCCCTAGCGCCTTATTCTTGGGTGGCTCATTGGAAAATGCTCCTGAGCACTGTGGAGCCAAAGGATGCTCTAACTCCTAGAAGCCAAATCCAACTTATAATGAGTAATGAAGGTGTGAGAAGTAGCCCACGTAGCTGCTGCACAGACATGATCAATTGGTACCCTGGCCTGAAAGGCTGCAGAGGTAGACAGAGAACTGGTAGAGTGAGCATTGATCCTGGGGGGTAAAGGTCTGCCCTCCAAACTGTAGATGAAAGCTATGCAACTAGAAATCCAGTTAGACAATGTCACCTTAGAAACTGGTAAGCCCAATCTGGAAATGGAAAAAGAAACGAGCAACTGGTCTGACTTCCGAAATTCTTTGGTCTGTTGCAAATAAAAACATTGCTGTCTGTGAACATCCAGCTGGTGGAAACGATATTCAGCTGCACTGCTATGATTGGGAAAGAAAACTGGAAGCTCAATGGACTGATTCAATGTGGCAGAAAAACAAACTTTGGGAACAAACGAAGGATTGGTACGTAAAGAAACTCTGTCTTTATGAAAGACTAAATAAGGTGGCTTAATAGACAGGGCTTGTAGCTCACGTCTGGCTGATGTAATAGCTAGTTTTCCAAGACAAATATTTTAAGGAAGATGAATGAGATGGTTCAAAGGAGGGGAGGTTAGTTTGGACAACACAAAATTTAAGTCCCAAGAAGCCACAGGTTCTTGTAATGGTGGTCTCAGTAAAGTGGCTCCTCTCAAGAAGGTCATGCATAGCTTATGGGACAAAAGGTTGACATTTGGAGACCATAAATAAAAATGTGAGACCGCCGCCAATTGTACTTTGATGGTGGCCATGGCAGATCCCTGCTGAAAAAGCTCTGAAAAGAATTCCAGAATCACAGGAATGGGAGTGGTGTAAGGATCCACTTTCATTTTCTGTGCCCAAATAGAGAACCTTTTCCATTTACTGTCATACAGCCTTCTGGTTGAGGGTTTATGCGAGGATAAAAGAATATGGGACACTGATGACGAAACATCATGAAGCCTGACTAGAGATGGAACTGGAGCAGCCAAGCTGTCAATTTGAGGGTATGGAGAGAGGGGTGTAGTGAAACCGACATGTGGGTCAATACATCTGGAACTGGGTCCAGAAACCAAGGATCGTCCAGGTGGAGAGGCTCGAGGAAGGGGAATCAAACCTGACGAGGCCAGAAAGGAGCAATGAGGATCAACTTGCTTCCCAGTCGGTTGGCTTTCTGTATCACTTTGGGGATAAGAGGGGAATGGAGGAAAGGCATATAGAAGTCCCATGAGTCAATCGTGGACCAGAGCGTCTCTGGATGTTGCCCCCAGAGGGGGAATCAGGGAAAAATAACTGCTGCACTTGGCATTGACTGGACTGGCAAAAAGGTCATAGCAAGGTTGTCCCCATTTTCGGAAAATCTGTTCCACTATTTCCCGTTTCAGAGACCACTCGTGAGGCAGTAAGATTGCCCAGCTCAGCTTGTCAGCTATCACGTTGGTTGTCCCCGGAATGTGTGTTGCCACCAGAAAGTGCTGGGAAGAAATCGCCCATTCCCAAACTCGCATGGCCTCTCGAAAGAGTGGGTAAGATCTGGTAGCACCTTGTTTGTTGATATACCACACAACCGACATGTTGTCCGATTGTATCGCAATCGTCCCTGGAGGAAGAAGGTCCTGAAGTGCTTGCAATGCCAGAAGCACTGCTCTCAACTCCAGAACGTTGATATGCAGATGAGCCTCGTGTTCTTGCCATGTGCCGTGGACAGTCCTGCCAAGATAATGCCCCCCCCCCATCCGATCTGGGAGGCATCCGTGGTCACAGTGGCAAAGGGTTGGGCAGGCACAAAGAGAGCTCCCGTGAACAAGTTGTTGGGGGCTATCCACCAACAAAGGTCCTTTTTGCATGAGTCCATCAGCAGAATAGGGTGACTCAGTGGTAGATACTGGAATGACCACTGGGAGAACAGGATCCATTGAAGGATTCTCATGTGCAACCTGGCTAAAGGTATTAACAGAATGGTTGAGCCCATCGTTCCAAGAAGTTGAAGAATCCATTTTGCTTTGACCTTCCTAAGCGGAAGAAGACGCTAAACTTGTGAGATGAGGTTTTGTGCTCTTTCGGCGGGAAGACGAACTGTCATATCCACTGTGTCTACCTCTGCGCCTATACAAATCACAGATTGCGAGGGCAGCAATTCAGATTTTTTCCAGTTTATGGAGATCCCTAGTTGAGCACAAAGCTGAATGGTGGTGTCCCTGTTTTGGAGGAGTAGATGCCTGGTGGGGGTGGTCAGGAGCCAATCGTCCAAATACGGAAACACCTAATACGGAAACACCTGGAATCCCTGACGTCTCAGGTGAGCTGTCACTACTGCCATGCATTTGGTGAATACCCTGGGGGCTGTGGTGAGACTAAAGGGCACAGCACGAAACCGATAATGGTTGGCTCCCACACGGAAGCACAGATACCTCCTTGACACCTTGTCCATTTTTATATGGTAGTAGGTGTCTTGGAGATCCAGACAGCACATCCAATAGTCTTTCCCTAACAACGAAGTATTGACTGCAGTGTGACCATCCGAAACTTGTCCTTTTTCACGGATTTGTTTAATCTGCTGAAGTCCAATATTGGCCTCCAGTCTCTGGTTCTTTTAATCTGCTGAAGTCCAGTATTGGCCTCCAGTCTCCGGTTCATTTTGGGACTAAAAAGAATCTGGAGTAAGTTCCGGATCCTGTCTGGTCTGCTGGGATGGGCTGGGTGACTCTTTGTGACAGCAACTTGTTGATCTCCACAGTTGCCTGATCCCTGTGATTAGGTGGAACATCTGGGATCTTTTTGAGAACAAACGGTGGAAGGGAAAAGGGTATGATATAGCCTCTGGTAACAACTCTTTGTACCCACTTGTCTTGGGTTATGTTTAGCCAGGCTTCTGAATACAAAGAGATGTGACCCCCGACTGGCCCCAGAGAAACGCAGTCGGGCACCACATCAGGAGCGCTGATAAGGCCACCCTCAAAAGGAATCACGGCCTTGCTGGTATTGCGGACCGCCCTTGCCTCTACGGCAACGTCTACCATTTCCTCCTCTTCTGCCTCTGAATTTACTCTGTGTGTCCGGAAAGGCTCTCTGGGACTTTTTGAACCACATTTTACCTCTCCTTTGACCTTTGGGGTACGGTCGAGAGAGGACGGTAAAACGGACTACCACAGCAGAGAAAGTATTTGCTTCCTGCTCACACCGAGTGAGTGTTTCTTTCACCTTGGGACCAAACAAGGAGGAACCATCAAATGGGGCGTTGGTGAAGGTGGACTTAAAAGGCTCTGCAAAGTTACACAAGCGCATCCAGGACTGGTGCCTAAGGGCAACTCCTGAACCCACTGCTCTGCTTGCTCCATCAACCGCATGGGAGATAAGCCACATGGAGAAGTTAACTTCCGAATTTAGGGTGGACAACTGAGCAGAGATCCTATCAGGGACTCCCTCAGGGCAAGCACCCTGTATGGAATCTACTATCTTCTTGAGGAGATCCCTCTGCAGTCTCGTGAAATGAGTAAGATAGTTCAGAGATCGAAGTGTGAAAGCCGCTGAACTAAATACATGCTTCCCAAATCCGTCCATCTGTCGAGACGCCTTGTTTGGTGGATGAACAGAGGAAGAAGTCTCCGCCAACTCCTTCGTGGCCGCCGCCACCATGGCATCTACGGGAACGCCCTTAGATAAGAATTTTTTTCCAGGAAGGGCAGACAGGAACTTATTTGGTCTACTAGGAACTGGCTCCACTGCATCAGGAGTATCCCACATCTTCCAACTAACCAGATCCATTAGCTCGTTGAACGGTGGAGACACCCTCTGTTTAAGGATCTCTAGAATGTCCACAAAGGAGACATCATCAGAGGACAACTTGGGGGACCTCTCTGAATCCTCGAGGTCAGTGTCCGATGTCAGAGACATCATGGGAATCAATATGCTTCCTCTTGCATACTCTCTTCCAAGGGGGCTCCTTGAAAGGACCTTCTGGGGAGGCCCCGGAAGAGTGGGGGCCACCAGCCGGTGGCTCCTGAGGCTGCAGGTCTCTGCTGTCTCCGGAGAGAGTAGGGACTGAGATCGAAGTGGGAGCCCTGGGGGAAGAGTGCTTGTACCACTGGCAGGGGCTGTAGATTGTGACAGCATATTCCTCATCACCTCAAAAGCAGACCTCTCTGGCTCTGAAGACCGTCCCAGCTCCGAAGAGACAAAGGATAGTGCTGGAGCCAAAGCCATCAGCTCTGAGATAGATGCAGGGTCCGTGCTCACCCTGGCGGAAGGACCGAGAGGAAAGCTCAGAACCGATGAAGATTGATTCAAACCCTCCCCATCGGCGCCAACAGAAGAGCTTCGGTCCCTGGACACGATGGACGGAGCCGAGCATGTCGGAGCCGAACTCTGCTCCAATGCAACAGCAAGAGGAGCCAGAACCGAGGGTTCCTCCATTAGTAACAAGCACTCCGGCTCCGAAAAGCCAACATGGCTCGGAGGAGGAATCACAGATGAGGGCAAAACTGGTTCAAGTGACTCCGGAGCCGACTGGGTCGGAGCTAATAAAAATTTAGGCAGAGCAGACGACTTCAGAAGTCTCAGTACTACCCTCCCCACATCTTCTCCAGAAAGGCTCCTGGAAGATCTGGAAGATAAAGTTGGGGATCTTGACCTAGCAGGCACTGGAGATTTGATCGGCAAGGCGACCGGTAGGGACTCTACAGACCAGCTCCGAGCAGAAGAGTGAACTATTTCCAAAGGTTCAGCAGTGGGCACCGAAGCACCTGTGACTGACTCTAAAACCATGGTGCTCTCCTTCAGCTCCAAAGACTGAGGAGTCGAGGAGGCAGATTTTGTTAATTTGAAAGGCAGCTTCGAAACATCAGCCGGTGCCAGAGAAGGCCTTTTTGAACCTTTTGATTTTGAGTCAGATCTTGACTTTGAAGACTTAGACAAAAAAGCCGATGAACCAGATAAGGCTTCCTCGAAGGTTGGCTTCAGAAGACCCCTGAGTATCAGTTTGTTCTTTCTCTCCTGCAACACTCTAGGAGAGAAAGCATGACAGAATAAACATGATTCCTGCAAATGGATGGCTACCAAGAAGAAGACACAGCTACTGTGGCCATCCGTCAAAGACATTTTCTGGGAGCACTTCATACATTTTTTGAACCCAGAGGGTTTGTGCTCCTTGCTATCCTTAGACATTGCAAACACACAAGCAAACCAGAGGTGAAAAGAGTGAGAGAATAACTGAGGGCTAGGTCCTCTAACTAAAACGGGCCTAGCCCTGCAGAAGAATTACACGAGGACTAGGTCCTCTAAGTTAAACGGGCCTAGCCCTGTGAAAGAACTGGGTCTTCTAAGTCAAACAGACCAAGTATACAACACCACACACACGTTCAATAAAGCAGGAAAGATTTGCAACTGCAATAGTGATTAAGACTTTAGCGGATCCCCGCCAAAGACCACCAGTTAACAATAAGCAATTAACAGTAAATCAATCAATAGGAGCCCCTATTGATCAAGAAAGGTGAAACCACCAAAACTAACGATCTAGGCAATAAAGCGCAGATGTGCCTAACTACTGGTACACAGGATACTACTACTAAGGTCACACAAGACAATTAAGGTAAAGCCCTATATATATATATATATATATATATATATATATATATATATATATATATATACTTTCCAGTAAATAACAGTAAAATGGTGAAACCGCTAAAACGAACAATCTAGGCAAAAAAGCGCAATTGCGCCTAACTACTGGTACACAGGATACTACTACTAAGGTCACACAAGACCCCAAGACAATTAAGGTAAAGCTATATATATATATATATATATATATATATATATATATATATAGTTTCCAGTAAATATGCAAAAAAATACAAGTTAATGAAAAAAATGCAAAGACTTAGCCAGAGCCAAGATAAGCACATACAAACTCGTCGACATGGCAAACGAGATCTGGGGATTGCACTGGTGCACCATGGGATACCTGCTTAGCTATGAACTAACCAGAAGTCTTCGAGCTTGAAAATCGGCTGAGTCGGAGCCGAGGATCGGCTCCGAATCCATATGTAAAAATGAAGGTGAGATTGGACTACCTAACATCTAATGTTACAAGCAAACACGAATGAGGAAAAAGAAGTAACAAGTTGTGAAGAGACATCATTTTGAATTTGGTCACCATCACAAACAGGTTTAGAAAATAAATATCCAGAACTGGTCTCCAAGCATGTTTTTTTTTTTCTTTCTTTGGCAATAAAAGATCCTTGAATAAAATCACTATCCCACCTGGGAAGGGGGAACAGGTTCTGCCCCCCCCCCCACGACAGCATGTGATGAAGAACAGGTGGAAACAAAAGAGTCTGGTCTGGTCTGGAGGAGGAGAAATGACCCCTAGAAAGGAGGAATTTCCTCTCACTGCCATCTGTAATCTTGATAATGATCTTCAGAACCCATTTTTCAGAAACTACCTGTTGTCAAAGATAAAAGTGGAGATTCACACTTTCTGGAAGAAAAAACGGGGCTGCTAGAGTATGAGACAGGGAACACATCCCCTTAAATAGTCACTCTGACTTATTGGACTGTCCTTGGTTTTTTGGGGTGAATTTCCAGAATTCTTCTTGGAACCCCCTTGCCATTTCTTCTTAAATGTCTGCTTACCTGTATTTTGCAGAGACTTATTTTGTTTGTTTTTTGTTTTGTTTTTTGCCAAAAATGGATGAAGAGTTAGAAAGTCCATTGGAAAACTTGGAAAAGGATGGCTGAAAAAAATCTTAGAGGTTCCCTGTATTAGCTCACCCCTTTCATCAAATTTTTCATCACCTTTGCAGGAGAGGGGCGAAAAACTTCATCTCTTTCCAAATGAGAATTTAAAATCTCATTTTTAAAATCTAGGAGGTTCTGAGAACTCAGCCATGCAAACCTCCTCAAAACAGTATCAGTCGTCATAACCCTTACGGTATTAACAGTCATACACACAATTTGTATACAATGAGTAGTGGGCTTCTACAATAGAAGAAATTTAATTATTTAAAGCACATTTTCCTCACAAGAAGAACTGTAGATAAAACATTCATCATACGTTCACAAGTAGTCATAATAAACCTTAGTATATGAGCCTGTCAATTCAAATTCCAAAAATCAAAGTTGCAGAAGAATATAGTTTTCCCATATTCATCAATAATCTTCCAATCCTTATCAGAGAGAGAAGGACTGGAAATAACTATGTTTTCAGCAGAATGACTAACTAATGCTACAGCTACTAGATCAGGTCTGAAGAGTGTATAAAAACTTAAAAAAAGCTGAGCAACTTTATACATCCTATCTGCCTTTTTAGGGGCAACTGACTGAATGCCATGAAAACTGCAGGCAGTAACACACACATCCTCCAACGCTGACTGAACAGGAGGAACTGATGTAGGTTCTGGAAATTCTCTCTGTAACAGCTTATACTATTTTCTGAGGGACTGAGAAACCTCAGTTTTCCCCAGGGATGGCACAACATTCTGACAAAAGAGGGAGGTCTTCCCTGCTCCCTCTCCCAGGACCAACAACAGTGACTCTCCCTTGCCCACTAAGGGGACTACAACAGCTGCAGAGGATGTAGCTAACCCCCAGTCCACAGTCGCTGTAGGTGCTACACCAGAGGTATCCAAGGTAAAAGATAAGTGGTCTAATGTACAACTACTGGCCACAGCAGAGTTACTCACCTGCTGCTGAGGCCACAGCAGAGTTACTCACCTGCTGCTGAGGCAAACTGCTAGCCTGCTGTGATGGCAAAGGCTGTTTGCTTAACTTTTTGATGTTATGTTGTCTTACCTCGTCTTCATTCTTACTGGTTGGGACTCGGCTGAATACTAAAGCTCAAAGTCTTTCACTTGGCTCATGGCTGAACACCTATCCCATCAGGTAGTGGTGTAATCCCCCAGATCTCGTTTGCCTCATAAACAGATCGGAGGTTCTTCATCTTGGCCGTGGCTAAGTGTTGGATTTTTCCATTAAATTCTATATTTTTTCTTATACTTACTTGTAATCAGTGTTGTGATTAGTTAGTCATATTTTTTTATAATATAGTGTGTGTTTTTTGCTCTTGATTAGCGATTTTATATATATATATATATATATATATATATATATATATATATATATATATGTATATAAATTTCACCACATTTGGCTTTTGTGGTTGGCCATCGCTTCCCTCATCTGGCCATTGTTTCTCATATCCCTTTTAATTGCCAAACCCGTAGCTTTTAGGGGTTTTGTTGTACTTTCTTACTGGAGCACTGTTTAAATTAGAAGTGCTTCCAATCACTGTGTTATAACATGTGGTTGTTTTTCCCTTCAGGCAGTTAGCTAAGCTTGTGCCCATTTAAGTTAGAGGGCCTACTGCCCATTTAAGTTAGAGGGTACAGCTAACAACTTCCTCCCTTTTCTAGACTAGTTGTTAAGTTTCCTTTGCTGACTTTAGAATAACTCAGATATATCAGAGTGGTGTGCAGTTTTAGTTTAGTTATATACATATTAATATAATCCTTTTCAGAGTGTGGTTTGATAATATAATCCTTTCAGAGTGTGGTTTGAATTTATACAAAAATAGTTGTAGCTTGTTGTGCCATAATGTCTAAAGACCAAAAAGAAACCAAGCAATCTGGGTTTATAAAATGTCAAAAGTCCTTCCAGAAAATGTCCTTGACTGATGGTCATAGTATCTGTGTGTATTGTCTCGGAGCTACCCACTTACAAGAAACCTGTACCTTCTGCCATTCCTTTAGCTCTAGGGTTTTACTAGAGTGTAAAAACAAACTGGGCTTCTGCAGTCTCCTTTCTCTGAACGTTTAAAAAGTCAGAGCAGCTCCAGTAAGAATAAGTCTCCATTTAAAAGTGACAAACCTACCAAGAGATCTTCTTAGTCTTCTTCTGGCCATTCGGAACCACCAGAGGAGACAGCAAAAACAACCCAATCAGATCCAAGATCTTCTGGATCAGACAAACCAAGTTCCTTGGCACCACAAATTTCAGAACAGAGAGTCTCAGATTTGGAGCCGGTCTCCAGAAATGTTACTGGTCTCTCCTATTCTGAGGTCTCCCATTTTACATAGATTTCACTCACCTACCCTTTTTCCTCTAGGTCCTCCAGGAGCTTATCGGAAGACTATGTGGATAGGGTGGTGCACTAAAGCTGAAGTCACAGGCGCTGGCAAAACTTTTCTCGGCTCCAACCCAGTCAGTTCCGGAGCCAGTAAAGGTCTTTTCGTCCACGTCTATTCCTCCTCTGAGCCACGCTGGAACATCGGAGCCAGAATGTCTAGCACCCATTGTAGTAGAATCTTCGGTGCCGAGACCCACTCTGGAAATTTCAGAATCATTGTCTGCTCCAACATCCTTAGTGCCGTCTGGGATGTCTAAGAGCTGAAGCTCTCTGGTTGGGTCCAGAGGGAATACCCGGACCGGAGATGCTTCAGTTCCAAGCTTGCCTCCCAGGGCTTTGGCACGGGTGAGCTTGGCTCCTGCATCAGGTTCAGAGCTGGCCCCCTTGGCACCGGAGATTCCGTCTACTTCTTTGGAACTGGAGGTGTCCTCAGAACCGGGCAGAAAGTACAGTTTTGTACCTACCATAAATGTAGATGTTCGAGTGCTAATACAACTGCAGTCATAACAGATGGGTTTTCCTGCCGTCAGGCGGGTCCTCGGTCGGCCGAATTCCAAAGTCTAGGTCCGGCGTCGGATGTCGTTGCTTCTTCCCTGACGTCAGTGCAACAGGGGTATAAAGGAACCAGCCGACGCCATTTTCTTCAGTTTTTCTTGCCCCAGATGTCAGGTGCCCCCAGAAGGAAGGCAAAACATAAATTTATGTAATAATGCAATGCAATATAATCAAAAAACAGTAGTTGCAAGCAAATACACCATAAAAGAATACCCCAATGAGGTTGTATGAGGAGGTGTTAGCCATTAGGCCTGTCCCAAGAGGGGAAGGAGGGAGGGAAACCTGGACTACAGCTGTATTAGCACTCGAACATCTACATTTATGGTAGGTACAAAACTGTACTACGTTCATCGTGCATACAGCTGCAGTCATAACAGATGGGTAGAATCCCAAAGCTAAAAAAAAAGGGTGGTAGGCACTAAGTGGAACTTGGAGGAGCCAGGATGCCCTGCAAGACTGCAGCGGCAAAGCCCGCTCTAGATTTGGAGTATAATGGCAGGTGATAGTGCTTGGAGAAAGTATGTGCAGAACTCCAAGTGGCTGCTTCCAAAATATCTTTGGTAGGAACCCCTCTGAGGAAAGCTGCAGAGGTAGCTGTGGCCCTTGTGGAGTGAGATCTGATGCCTGTAGGTACAGTTTTACCATGAAAAGAGTAACAAAAGCGTATGCAGTGGGCTATCCATTTTGAGATTGTCTGTTTGGAAATAGGCTTCCCTTGAGCACCTGTAGCATAGGACACAAAGAGTTGCTCTGATTTTCTGAAAGGCTTTGTTCTGTCCAAATAATAATGGAGCTGTCTGTGAATGTCCAAGGAATGTAGTAGTCTCTCCCCTTTGTTTTGTGGATTAGGGTAAAAGGTAGGTAAGTGGATAGCCTGATTCAAGGCTACCCTGGATACTACCTTTGGCATAAAGGAAGGATTGGTTCATAAGGAAACTCTGTCCTGATGGAAAATGATGAAAGGCTGCACAGCCATGAGGGCTTGTAGTTCCGAAACCCTGCGTGCTGAGGTAATAGCCAGAAGGAAGGCTGTTTTCCATGACAAATATTGCAGTTCTGTTGAAGCAGCTGGCTCAAAAGGAGGCAGGGTCAGTTTTTCTAGAATTAAATTGAGGTCCCAAGCAGGTACTGGTTGCTTTCTTGGGGGTTTTATATTCTTAGCCCCTCTGAGGAACTGTCTTAAAAGAGGGTGAGAGAATAAAGGAGGATCAGTGTTGTATTCTGCAGAAATGGCTGAGGCATGGATTTTGATGGAGGAGAATGAAAGTCCACTGCTTAGCATCTCAGCTAGGTACTGTAAAATTTGACGTAAATTCAGTATTCCAGGATTCTGACACTTTTTCTGATTCCAGGCACAAAACCGTTTCCATTTTGCGGAGTAGGCTTTTCTAGTAGAAGGCCTTCTGGCCTCCAAAATGACATCCTGCACCTCCTTGGAGAGTAGAGTCTGTTGTGAATTTAAGGAATCCTCCATGCGGCTAGATTGAGTGATTTCAGCTGACTGTGAAGAGTTTTGAAGTTGTGCTGAGTCACTAGAAGAGGCATTAGAGGCAGGATCCATGGTGGGGAATGCATTAGGCTCCTCAGGAGTGGGTACCAGTGTTGTCTTGGCTAGTCTGGAGCAATGAGAATCATCTTTGGTCTGTCTGCTCTGACTTTTAATAGAACTTTGGGCAGCAGAGGAAGAGGTGGAAAGGCATAAACTGTCATCGTTGTCCAAATGAACGAGAGTGCGTCCACTTTCCAGGCCTGTGGATGAAAGGTCCTTGAACAGAATTTTGTCAATTGGTAATTTCTGTGGGAGGCAAAGAGATCTATGTCTGGCCTTCCCCATGCTTGAATTATCTTTGTAAAAACTTGAGGATGCAACTTCCATTCGTATGGATCTGTCATATTTCTGCTCAGGTTGTCTGCCAGCGTGTTTTCCTTGCCTGGCAGGAACTGTGCTTGAAGTTGGATTTGTAATTCCAGAACCATGTTCCAAAGAGACATGGCTAGCCTGCATAGGGGATATGAATGGGTTCCTCCCTGTTTGTTTATGTACCACATCACTGTGGTGCTGTCTGTCCTTATCAATAGCTGGCCTGGATGCAGTAGGTCTTTGAAAGCCAGAATAGCATTTATTACTGCTAGCATTTCCTTTTGATTGATGTGTAGGTGCTTTTCTTTTTGTGACCATTTGCCCTGAATGCACCGATCTGTCATGTGCGCCCCCCAGGCGTAGTTCGAGGAGTCTGTTGTGATGACTTGATTTGCTTGAGGCTTGCAGAATGGGAGACCTATGTTTCTTTGGCATGCTTGAGCCCACCACAGAAATTCTTTTTGAAGACATGGAATCAGTGGTATAATTGTTTCCAAACTGTCTGTGTTGAGACCATAAGTTTTTTAGGTACCATTGAAGTTTCCTCATATGCAGCTTTGCACATGGGATTAGCAGGATGCAAGATGCCATGAATCCCAGAGCCTGCAGGACTTTCCTTGCAGTCAGTCTGGTGAAGGTTGCCATTTTTCTGAAGTATTGAGATAGTTGCCCTTGTTTCTCTGGTGTGAGGTAGGCCATCTGGGTGTTTGTATTCAAGCTGGCACCCAGGAAAATTATTGCTTGAGAGGGTATTAGTTTTGATTTCTTTTTGTTGACTGTGTATCCCAGAAAGTTCAACAACTTTATTACAAACGCCAGGTGTTTCAGAAGTATGTGCTTGCTGTCCGCTTGGATCAGGCAGTCGTCCAAATATGGGTATATTTGTATCCCTTGAAATCTGCAGAAGGCAATTACTGATGCCAGGCATTTCGTGAACACTCTGGGTGCAGTAGATAAGCCAAAGGGCAATGCAGAGAATTGATAATGGGTTGAACCTGGAAGAAATCTGAGGTATCTTCTGCAATCTTGTCTGTTTGGGACATGCAGGTATGCCTCCTTGAGGTCCAATGTTACCAGCCAAGACTCCTTGCCCAGCATGGGAAGAAGCTGCTGTAATGTGAGCATCTTGAATTTTGGTACGAGTAAATATGTGTTTAGGATGGATAGGTCCAAAACAGGTCTCCAATCTTTGCCCTTCCTTGGTACCAGGAATAGTCTGGAATAAAAACCTTGACCCTGTTCTTGTGCAGGTACCTCTTGAATTGCTTTCATGTCCATGAGATCTAAAATTTGTTTTTGTGCCTCTGCCCTTTGATTGTGTGGCAGGTTTGGCATGCCTCTAATTTTTGGAAGGGTGTGAAAGTGGAATCTGTAGCCTCTGTCTATAATGTCCAGGATCCATTTGTCTTTTGTGACAATATGCCAATTTGTCAAAAATAATGCCAGTTTTCCACCTAAAGGTGCTGCAATTTGAGCCTTGCTTGGCATGCAAAGGGGAAAGTCATTGGGTCTGTTTTCTGAATGGCTGTGAACTATCCTCACCACCTCTTGGTGTAGGTGCTTGCCATTGTCTGCCTCTAAATGATCCTTGAGATTGCCCTCTACCCCTCGGGTGCCTGTATCTACCTCTTTGAGGTCTGTCCGTGGCTGGAAAGGACCAATTTTTTGAAGGCCAATTTCTACTGAAACGTGGAGGTTGTACCTGTAGGAAATCTTTCACTGTTTGCATTGATTTTGCCTTTTCCTTCATTTTCTTTAATACCTCCTCAGCTTTAACACCAAACAATACATCTTTTTGAAGAGGTGTATCTAGTAATTTTGCTTTGACATGATCTGGTAAGGTTTGCTCTTTGAGCCAAGCATGTCTACGTATGACTGATCCTGTAACAGCAGCTCTACATGAGGCCTCTAAAGCATCAAAACCACATTGCACGGTATGTTTACCCACTTGCTCTGCACTATGCAACAAATCCTGCAACTCCTTCAAGTCTGGTTGTTCAGGTTGTGACATTTTGCTTTTCAACTGAGATAACAAAAACTGTTGATACTTTAACATATGGAACTGACAGTTTAATGCCCTCATGGTTAAGGTGGCCGAGGTGTATACCTTTTCCCCCACCTTTCTAAAGCTCTGGAATCTCTCTCTGAAGGTAATGGATTTTTGGCAGTGGAGGCCTCAATTCCCTTGGGACCCTGTGAAATAGTTTCTGGGTCAGCCGCATGGCTTTTGTATAGGAATTGGTGTGAATCAGGAACCCGGTAATACCTGTCAGGCTTGATTGGAGCTGGAGGTAAAGAATCTGGGTTAAGGCTGGCCTCTGAATACACATCATCTAGTATGTCTAAGACAGGAGGTATAGCCAGAGGCCTGTGCTGAGGGAGCAAGAGGAAATCCCTGAGCCTTTTCTTGGAGTCTGAATACTCCTGGCCTTCCCAGTGGAAGTGTTCCCTCAAGGTATGCAAGGTTTCCCCAAAAGAGTAATCCTCAGGGGGGGAGACAGAGGGAATGGACTCCTCTGCATCAGAATCTTCAAAAGGGGAATATGAATGTTCCTGATCCTCAGAATGTTATGAAGTAATGGAGGCCTGGTCCGAGGAAGGGTATTCTTCCTCCACTCTGGGCCTTTTGTCCGAGGGGGGTTGAGAACCCCTGATAAGAGTAATCAAATTCTCAGCCATTTTGAGCATCTGCTTTTTAGGCATGGGGCCTTGAGAGGGACCCTGTGGAGCTTGTCTTTTGGTATGCATGGCTGCTTTAGATTTAGTGAAAGCCTTAATGGAAAAAGAAGAAGGCCTGAAGACACCTTGAGAGGTGGCAGGCCTGTCTAAACTCTGAGTTTCCCCGCCAAGAGTGGCTTCGGTATCTGTAGTCGGGGTGTGGGCCGAAGAACCTGCGACCTCGGGCACAGAAGACACCGCTAATGAAGTGTCATCGGTAGTCAGGAGCTGCGTAGGCACCTCGCTGAGAACCGGAGCACCTGTAGTCGGCTTTAGCATGGTGTCGGTAGAAGTCGCGGACCTCGTATGTCGGTCCTCATCTTTGCGTCTTTTACTCAAAACTGGAGTCGGAGTATCCGACGACATAATGTAATTAAACTTTTTGCCAAAATAATGTTGGGTGAACGCCGCCCGACGCTTAATAGTGCGTCTGTTGAATGTAGCACAAAAACGACAGGCCGAGACGTCGTGGTCTGGGCCTAAGCAAGGAATGCAGAGGGAATGGAAATCCTTATGCGGTATTTGCTTCCCACATGAAATGCAATTATTAACTTTGTCTGACTTCGGTCTGAGGCAAGAAAAGTTTCCCCAACGGGGTACTTAGCTTTCAAGAAGTCTTCGGTTGCAAAATATTCGTAATCTCAGGAGCTGGCCGACCAGCACTTGCGAACTGCTTCTGCTTCGGGCACCGCGCGGCAAGAAAGACTGAAGAAAATGGTGTCGGCTGGTTCCTTTATACCCCTGTCGCACTGACATCAAGGAAGAAGCGACGACATCCGACGCCGGACCTAGACTTTGGAATTCGGCCGACCGAGGACCCGCCTGACAGCAGGAAAACCCATCTGTTATGACTGCAGCTGTATGCACGATGAACATCGGCTTTTGAGCTGTTGAGGAGTGTGCGCCCCCCCCCCCACAGTTCTACACATGGGTACTGACATCCTTCCCCCTAAAGGACTGGCTTCTGTCTCTGCACCACCCCAACCACAGGACAGTGGAGATTCCAGTCCTCAGGGTGCCCCATTGGGTGAACAACAGTCTCCCAAGACCTCTGCAGAATACCCTTCTGAGGAGGCTCCCCGGAAGAGACTTTGCAAGAGGAAGCAACTGGACTCACTAGACGAGTCAGTCACCATGGACACTGACCTCGAGGAGTCAGGAGGGTCCCCATAGTCACCCTTTGAGGATATCATTGAAATCCTTAAACTGAGAGGCGACTGGAAACCCATCAACCCTTCTGATGAGAAGTCGGTGTACCTGGAGGCCTTTAGATCTCAACCTTCAGCCACCAGGGTGTCTCCACCTTTCGACGAACTCATAGAACTAGTTAGTCGAAAGGAGCGGGAGTCAGCAGATGTAATGGAACCAGTCCCTCGGAGGCCAAATAAATTTATTACAGCCCTAACACAAAGAATTTCTTACAAAAAGCGTCCCTGTAAATGCTATGGTGGTGGCAGCAGCCACTAAGAAGGAGCTTTCCAAAACGTCCTCATCTGTCCATCTACTGAATAAGGACTGAATAAGGAGTTTCAAATGATGGATAGATATGGGAAGCGTATTTTTTCATCAGCAACTTTTGCCCTTAGATCGCTGAACTACCTAACGCACTTCACTAGACTTCAAAGAGATCTCCTGAAACAGTTAGGCGATACTCTTCAAGGTACATTAGCTGCAGGGGTCTCAGATGAGGTATCCTATCAGCTGTCCACCTTAAATTCCATAGTGGACTCCTCCATGAGACTGATTTCTTACGCAGTGGATGGAGTGAACAGGGCAGCGGGTTCAGGAGTTCCCCTAAGGAGACACACACTCCTGGATGTGCTTGTGTAATTTTGCAGAACCTTTCAACTCTACCTTTGTCAATGTCCCTTTTGATGGTTCTTCACTCTTTGATCTAAAAGTCAAAGCCACATGCACCAAATGCGAGCAGGAAGGGAAAACTCTGTCATTGGAGTATGTTTTTCCGTACCTTCCAGAACCTATCCTAAGGGTCAGAAGGATGGTAAAATGTGGTTCAAAAAATCCCAAGGAGTTTTTCAAGACACACGAGGTGAATCCTTCCCCAGGGGCAGAGGGGGAAGTAGTAATGGTAGATGTCATCGATGCAGCAGAGGGGGTCCACAAAATCAGGGTGACCATGATTCCTTTCAAGGCCGACACTTCCAGCACTCCTGAAAGGAGGCCCGCCTGCCCTCCGCTGGAGGAAATCAGGGGGGGTGTTTATCTTTGTACACAGAAGCCTGGCGAGAGATCACAAAAGACAAGTGGGTACAAAGTATAATATCCAGAGGTTACTCCATTCTTTTTTGCCTTTCCGTTCTACATGTCAGAAAAATCCCAGACGTTCTACCCAGTCAAAGGGAACAGGCAACTGTAGCGATTCAAAAGTTGCTGGAAAAAAAAGAGTCATCCAAAGAGTCCCCGCAGATGAAACAGGATTCGCAACCTACTCAAGATTCTTTTTAGTGCCGAAAAGAACAGGGAACTAGAGACCCATCTTGGATCTCAGCAAACTAAACAAATCCATAAAGAAGTCAAAGTTCCAAATGGTGACACTGCAGTCTATTCTTCTCTTTTTAGGGAAAGACAACTGGATGTGCTCGATAGATCTCCAGGATGCGTACTACCATATAAAAATGGACAGGCCATCAAGGAGTCATTTGCACTTCGGGCTGGGAGCCAGTCATTATCAATTCCGAGCACTGCCCTTTGGTCTCACTACAGCCCCCAGAGTGTTCGCCAAATGCATGGCAGTAGTGATGGCTCACTTGAGATGAATGGGATTCTAAGTGTTTCCGTACCTAGGCTCCTGACTGCCACCACTAGGCGTCTACTACAACAGGCAAGAGAAGCCACATTACAATTTTGTTCTCACTTGGGGATAACAATAAATTCAAAAAAAATCTGCCTTGTTGCCATGTCAGCATATTACATTTATAGGAGCAGATCTCGACACAGTCTCCATGATGACAAAGTTACCTGCAGAGAGAACAACTCTACTCAGACAACAGACTTTCATCCTTCTGCCAAAAACCAAAGTGAAAGTGAAAACAGTCTTAAAACTTCTAGGAACCATGGCAGCAATGATAACCCTAGCTCCCCTAGCCCGGATGCACATGAGAATTCTGCAGTGGCTCCTTTTTTCTCAATGGTCATTTCAAGAACTCCCCATGTCTCACCAGATCAGAATCACAGAGTCATGCAAATAGGATCTATGATGGTGGCTCCTTTCCAGTCGCCTCTTTGCCCTACAACATGTAGCGACAGTGACCACGGACACCTCCCAGACAGGGTGGGGGCGGCTTTATCTGGGGAGGACAGTCCAAGGCACATGGCAGAAGCATGAGGCCCATTTGCACATCAATGTCCTAGAGATTAGAGCAGTATTCTTGGCATTGCAAGCACTTCAGGACTCTCTTCCATTAGGAACAATTGCAATTCTGACAGACAACATGTCAGTAGTCTGGTACATAAACAAGCAATGAGGAACCAAATCCTATCCCCTTTGCTGAGAGGTGCTCAGAGTATAGCAATGGGATACATCTTCCCAACGCTTTCTAGTAGCAATACACATTCCGGGGAAATTGAATGTGATAGACAGACTCAGCAGGGCAATACTCATTCCTCACAAGTGGTCCCTAAAACAAGAGATAGTGGAGATCATTTTCCTGAAATGAGGCCAGCCTTACTGCGATCTCTTCTCAACACCCATGAATGGCAAATGCAGCAGCTACTTTGCCCTAGTCCCCCCTCCGGGGGAGTCACCAAGGGACGCACTTGTACACAACTGGCCCCTGGGATTTCTTTATGCATTTCCTCCCTTTCCTCTAATACCCAAAGTCATACAGAAAGCCAAGTCATTGGGAAGCAGACTAAGTCACATTGCCCCATACTGGCCTCGTTAGATTTGGTTTCCCTTCCTCTGGCCTCATCCTCAGGAGGAACCATGGGTTCTGGACCCAGTTCCAGACCTTCTGACTCGTACATCTGGAACACCCCTCCCTCCAAACCCTCAAACTGACAGTGTGGCTGCTCCAGTTCCAAGTTTAGTCAGGCTTCCTAATTTCACACCGGCAGTGAAACATATCTTAATATCTTCACATAAGGCTTCAACCAGGAAGTTCTATTCCGGTTCTCATACTGGGCAGCATCAAGAGACATTGATCCATTCTCTGCCCCAATCAACTCTATTCTTGAATTCCTGGCAGCATTCTTCTATCAAGGTTCTACTGCAGCTACTTAAAGTCCAATTAGCTGCAATTTCTAGTTTTCATATGGGTGACTGGACTCCTAACTTGATGTCCCACAGATTGTGCAAAGCTTTCTAAAAAGGTACTTGCTTATTAAGACCTCCAATTAAAGAGCCCCTATCACCATGGGATTTGAATTTTATCCTATTATATCTGACTTTACCTCCATTTCAGCCCTCATTAACATGTGATCTCAAATTTTTGTCATGGAAAACAATTTTATTAGCGACCATTACTTCTGCAAGGAGAGTCTCAGAACTGCAAGCCCTATGAATAAAACCTCCTTACTTGATCTTTCATAAGGATAGAGTATCTCTTCGAACTAACCCATCCTTTTTACCTAAAGTGTGTTCTCAGACTAATCTAAACCAAACTATTGAGCTGCCAGTGTTTTTCCCCAGTCATGGCAACAAGGCAGAATACAAGCTACATCAGTTAAATGTGCACAGACAACTCTGCTTCTATTTACTCAGAACCAAGGATTTTAGGAAATCTGACCAATTGTTTATTTCCTTTTCAGAAGCAAAAAAGGTATGCCTGTTTCTAAGGTCACACTCTCAAACTGGCTTTCAAGTTGCATCACCTTTATCTACAGTACTAATAACAGAGAGCTACCTTTCAAGGTCAAGGGACATTCTATAAGAGCCATAGCAACATCATCTGCCTATCTAGCTAGACTATCAATGGACAGTATTTGTGCAGCTGGCACATGGGCTAGGCCCCATACCTTTATCACTCATTACAAAGTGGATTTGGCCTCCGGGGACAGGGCCTCCTTTGGCTCCACTGTACTTAAAAGGGTACTCCCATGAGCCACCCAGGAAATGTGGTGCTAGGGACGCTGTCCCAACCAGTAAGAATGAAGGCGAGATACGACAACATAACATAAAGAAGTTATGTACTCACCATAACGTTCCATGTTTGTTGTCCATCTTGCCTTCATTCTTATGACCCTCCCGCCTTCCCCCAGCCCAAGGCTTCTGGAGGACTTATAGAGGTTGTTTTTTTTTTTCCTTAGGCGAGGAGATTCTCTGACTTTCTTTGTTATATCTGTACTCTACAATATGATACATGTAAACACATTATGGTTAGCAACAAACAACATCTGGAGGGTTACAACACTGCATGATGGGATTGGTGTTCAGCCACCAGCCAAGTGAAAGACTTTGAGCTTTAGTATTCGGACAAGTCGGAGCAGAGGCTCGGCTCTGAACCCAACCAGTAAGAATGAAGACAAGATAGCTCATTTTCAAGAGAAAACAAACAGCAGACTAAACGTCTTTACAAATTTTTTTTTCAAAGACAAACACAGTAAAAAGCACTTTAAAACACTTTTCCTGCCCCAGAAAGTAAAACACACACAAATTTCCTCCACAGAAAAACTGGTTTTCAGTTGTTTTAAACAGCTTTTAAACTAACAGGAAAAGCACTCCTATTTAGAAGTATAGTGTAGTGTCATGACACTATGTTAAAACAAACTCCTAACTTTAGAATATCTTTTCTGAACAGGAAAGTATTAAGAATAAAGAAAAAATATTGAATAAAAGTGTTTTCCCCAAAGGGAACTTATCTGTCCAGCAAAGGAACAGCACAAGCCGACCTTTGCTCCTCAAAAGCCTAACAGGAGCTTTCTCTTCAGAGGGAGTAAAGATCTGAAGGGCTTACAGCCCAAACTTGTCTTTTACTGAGCTTAGCTCGAGCTGCCAGAACACTTGGGTGAAACTCTGGAAGCTGGACAGCTGTTATATTCTTGGCAGGATATAACCCATATAGTTAAGGCTAATGCAGCAGTGTTCAATAGGATGTATATCAAGCCTCAGCCCTCATCCACTTGTTCAGATACCACACCACTGCTTGACATACATTTCAGCCCCAGGAGATACTCCAGTGCTTGTAATGTAAAACTCTCTGATTCTAAGGAGAACTTCTCTAATGCACTCAAATCTCTTGGATCAAAGCTGACCTCTGATCTTATCTCTGCCAAATGTCCAGCAACAGGTCCAACCAAAGGGACTGCTTCACGGAAGGAATGAAAAAAAGGAAACTATGGCCCACCTTCGGGTTGTGAGGAGAAATCCTTGACAAGGAGTAGTTACAGAGGTCTGACACTAAGAGAAAGTCCTTTGGTGTACAGCAGCTCTGCAGTCATTGGCATACCACATCCCATTGCAACATATATGAAGAAGGGACAAGAAGAATATAACATTTTTGGCTGTCATGAGTCCCTTAAGACAAAGAATATGGGTCTGAAAGCTATGGTGCAAGGAAACTAAATAATTCCTTCTAATGGGAAAAAGATTCAGTAATAAATGCGGTCCATCAGGACCTAATTGAAGATTATATCTCTTCGCTACAAACAGAATTTTCTTTACATCTATTGGAAAAGGAAGGAGATGTTGAATAAATGGCATGTTTTCACTAATCAAATTTTCTAACTTAACTTGTTTCTGCTCATATTACAAAGATCCGTTTTAATAGCAACATCTCTGCCTATAGTTTTATACACTAACATCTTCTTAACAGTATGGTTCAAAAAAAATCCAAATAATAAGACAAAAAAATTAAGAAGTAATTGTTACCTTCAGTTTATTTAGGTATCGTCTTGTATGCACTACAAGCAGATCCTCTTCAGTCGCTTCTCGAGCCTCAACAATTGTATCATCAGTTACAAGTTTTTCTTCTACAACAGCAAAAAAGATGTTCTTTATTATTTTTTTTTTATGTACTTTGCTTTGTACATGCACACACTCAAAATTCAGGCCAGTGAACAGCTTGGTATATTGGGCTTGCCTCTGACTGACTACTGTCCTTGCTCGGAGCTTAGCATACCACTGGATTTCCTTCCACGTTATGTACTTACAATCAGTGTGCTAATGACAACATTATGTTCTTTTCAATTGTACAAACACAGAAAACTGGAAGACCTAAAACAAAAAAAGAAATCTCATCTCATTGTCATCATGGAGGGTTTCCATTGTGTGCATGCAAGAAGGGCACTGAATTCGACTTCAAAATCTCACCAGTGTTGTTTCTTTTTCGTATGAAAACATATTTGTCAAAAGGACTAGGAGTATTTTTACAAAGAGCAAAAACAGTGCAACAGTGTGTAATGGACTTGCTAAAACAGCCAAAAAGTACAACATAAACATGTAATACAGCTCTATCAATCCGGTGACTTTAAAGTACAAAGATACACTTCTGACTCATTCCTGGTGGAAGCTTTAACATGCCTCCATTTCCCCTCAAAAATAAGTTGGACTATTACTCTTGAGAAATGAGAAAGACAGCCACTTAAGCAAACACTGTTTTCTGCTCATGTGAAGTATGTTATTGCCCGTTCATGTTTCATCTAAACTCTGCTTGTTCTGGTTTTTGTTGCTCAGTCTAATTACAGCACTTAAGGACTTTAAAAATTATGACCTGTGACTATGTTATCTGCAGTGGTAGTGGTATCTGGTGACCTGTGATACTGCCAACGCTGTTACACAACTTGTGGCTTGCAGTTTCTACTGGAGTAGTCCTGGACTACCTGATATGAGCCTTTCCATGTTCTATTATTAAAATTACAGGGAAGATTATTTAACATGATCTGCTGCAATTTGTCTGCATGTATGGAAATAAACAGTATACCTGTGATAGGAAGGTGGCTAGAGAATGGATAAAATGGTATACTACCTGATATGAGCCTTTCCATGTTCTATTATTAAAATGACAGGGAAGATTATTTAACATGATCTGCTGCAATTTGTCTGCATGTATGGAAATAAACAGTATACCTGTGATAGGAAGGTGGCTAGAGAATAGATAAAATGATATAATGCTATATACAGTCAGTTCGTTCATGAGTACCTTTAAATTGCTTGGGCTACTGATCTACTGTTCGAGAACTGGAATCTGACAAAAGTGTTTCCTGTCAGCTTTACGGCCAAGACATGAATCAGATCTAACTGAAGTCATGAACAGATCTAACTGAAGTCATGAACAGACTACTTGTTAGAACTTATCAGTTTGGGTTCTGGCTACTTTCATAGTGAAGAATGGATTTCATGCCTTTATTACAGCTATTAGTTTTCATTTTGTCTAGCTGCAGGCTTGTCTGGAAACTCCTCCTAAAGAAATACTGACTGGGTTATAATTTGGAGGGGATATCTTAAAGTCCTTCCTGAAGTCCTGAATGCCATAACAGAGCTGAAAATATAGTATGGCTATTTTCTTTTGGACAACTTTCATTTTTGTAAACTTCTGACTGGCAAACTCTGTTGCTGGCATAGATGTCTCACAGCCCTGACAATCATGTTCTTATTTTTTTTAACACCCACCATGTGCCACTTACACAGTCTGTGAATATCCCAGATGGCTATTTTATTTTAGCAATTTCTGAAAGTCAGACTATATTACATAAAATGTTAAACTGTAGCTATATCATACAGGAATGTAATTTACTTAAGTTAATTTGCTGACTGGAATGCTAACAATCATGCAAATTACGGTGTAGAGTTTTATTGCTCAAGTTGACATCTGCAAAGAATGGCACACACATCAACCATTTTGGATTTTGAATACATACTGGTATATTTCAAGGGGATGCCTGGGTAGCACAGTGGCATAGCAGATAGCACTGTCGCCCCACAGCAATAGGTTCTCCAGTTACATTCTCAGCTCAGGTGCATTTTCTGCAGAGTCTGCATGCCCTCTCTGTGTTTCCATGGGGTTTCTCTGGGTACTTTGGTTAACTCCCACATTCAAAAGACATGCAGAAGGTGGTATGGACACTCTAAATTGACCATAGGTGTGAGTGTGCATGTGAGTGTATGGTATGAAAGAAAAACATGTGACAGAGCTAGCCACCCACTGGTATGAACCTTGGCTCTAAGTGATTGTCACTGCTGAAGTGACACCACAACCCTATGTACAAAAATGGGAAAAGGGGGTTGTGGATGGATGGATGGATTTCAAGGGGATGCCTGAGCTTACATTTCTTAATGTTAACTAATTATCTGGGGGTATTTTTAACATCTTCAGATTGTTTACTTGTTTGTATGTGTCTTATTTGTTGTATTAGCTGATTTTATTAATTTGCAGTTTATTCACAGCTCTTACTCTTAAGATTTACTCAATCTTACTTCTTGCTTCAGTTTTTATGAAGGTGTATCATAGAGACTGGATAATAAACTGTTTAAAAATTAATTGTAGAAAGTTCATAAAAATGTTATGATCGGCATGTTTTATTACAAGGTCTTTTGTTAGCCTTTGACCCCTTCTACTACTGTCAACTGATGTAAGTTATTTAATCATCATACAAAAAATTTAAGAATTTTTAACGGGAACAGTTCACAGCAAAATACTGACAACCTTTGAATACTCAATTCAGAGCAGGATCAAAAATCCCTACTTTGGTTTCTCAGCACCATTGGGAGATAAAAGCTCATATGGAAAGGGATACTCTGTGTTTATCGAGATACTCAAAGAGGCTCTAGTTCATCAGAAGTGAACAGGTAGGACCTATGCTCCTTTGGCCCGAAATAGGAGAATTTACTTCTTTTTCCAACAAGACTTGACTGTTTTACACTTGTTATGAAATACTAACATCATAGCTATAATAGAGACCTAACTTGATGATAACTTTGTCCCATGTTTGGTATCCACTATACCAGCAGAGACCTCTTTTATTCAGTGCTTGATGTGGAACTGGATAAGGGGTAGCTTTACATTTCAAATCATCACTTGAAAGGTTCCAGGTTTGTAAATAAGTGACTCAACTGATTTTAATATCTCCTAATTGCATTGACAATCTGTGGAATGTTTCTCATTTACCACACACCTGTACTGTGGAATTATTAATAAGGAGTTCACTTATTCCTACATCAACTTGGTGCTCCGAACTATATAGTTTTGGGAGACTCAAACATCTGGCTGATGAAAAGGCTGTTATGAGAAAATTCCTCAGTATTATGGAATGATTCAATCTTATCTAGGTTGTTTTCACTACAACACATTATAAAAGGCACTCAGTTGGCTTGATCTTTCAGTCTGATGTGTTCATCTCTGGCTCAGAGAAGGTTTGTGTCACATGCCCTAATCAACAACTGTCCCTTTTCAGCATAAGGCCCTATTGTGTCATATCACTTGAATCTGGCCTGGTCTCATACAAAAACTTTAAAAAATTGTCTGTATCATGCTGTTATCCCCAATGGGGTATATCCTAATGCAGGTCCAATACAAAGAGTCTTGAAAATCTGCTAATCACCTGTAATAAGGTGACTAGGAATGCAACTGCTCTCTTCTGCTTATTTTGTGTACACCCTTTCTAGTATGGCACATAATCCTGGAATAAAACAGAAATTTTAAGTCTCAGAACAGAAAGAAGAAGACTAGATCAACGATGGAAATGGATTCAGCTGCTGGAGGCCAAACTACATCATAATGAACACCATGCAACTTACTATAAAATGTTTTCCCACAAGATGTCAATGCTCTCACCCAGAGAACCACATATAGCCAACCAGTCTATATGATAAACAGGAAGACTTATTCCTCAGATTAGAAGATTGCTGCTCATATTTTTAAAGACAAGGTTGATAATATTAGGCTGGAATCCCACTAATATGTGAAAAGCAAGCCAATCAGCTAAGCAGGTTTCTTACCTCGTAGATGGGAAGAGTTTCATTCAGTTGACTTTCACCATGTCAGAGACCTAATTATGCATTCAAAACAGACAACTTTTGATGCCTAGTTTACTCAGATTTTGACTAGATATTTTGGAACCAATGAATTTTCATGCTAAGAGGTCATCTCTACAAGTACCACTTTTTAAGCAACACTAAAGGAGGCCTAAGTAAGCTTTTCTCTCAAGAAACCTTCTTTGGATCTTCATAATATGGAGAATTCTTTCAAAATCTCACACCTACTTTTTCTTGGTACTTTGAATGAGAAAGCACAGTTGTGTAAGTAAACTTACCATAACAGTAGATGTTCAAACTGCAGTAGCCTTAGCTATATGGGTTATAACCTGCCAAGGATATAACAGCCAGACAGCTCCTAAAGCTTCAGGGCATTTTCCATGTACCCAAACTGTCAGGCAGCTCGGGCTAAGCTGACTAAAAGACAGCTATGGGTGCTAAGCCTTTCAGAGCTTTGCTGCCAACAGAGAGAGGGAGGTTTAGTCCTGAAAGGCTAATTCTAGGAACAAAAAAAAATTAAGATTCACACTCTGGCATACAAAACACACCAAAAATAAAAGGATAGGTGCATAGGTATACAGTAAGATAACAACCACCAGGGCCTTTACAAGCCTAGCCTCGCAACCCAACCTAACTGCATCCCCTGGTAACATGTGCATCTTTATGGGGGTATGTTTGTTAGGAGGGTGCTAAAACTTAAAAACTTATGTGGGGGGGTTTGTTAGTTGGGGAATGTTTACTGTTGGCCTCTTCCAGCCAAGAGATGAATTTATGATTACCCATCCAATGGTCAGGGTTACATTTCAATAAGATTAGGGATGGGCTATGTTTCACATGGATGGGAAGCCTATTCCAGAGCATGGGGATCCTTTGAGTCATATATCTCTCTTGCCAGGATGTTCTATTTAAGTCGCAAGCAAAGTTAAAATCCCTGAATCTAGTGTTTCTGGTGCTGCTCGATTTGCAGATATGCAGAAGCTCCATCAAAGCTGGATCTAAGAATGCTTTATATCCCAAGCACAGACTGCTACTCAACAACCTGTATGAGACAGAGTATAGAGACTTGTCTCTATACTCTAAGTCTTTAAGGCGATCTGTATAAGACACTGTGTTAATACTCTGAATTCTCTTGGTGAGGAACCTCTGTAGGCATTCCAACTGTTGCATGTCTAGACAGGTACATGGCAAAGGGGGTACTGTGCTCAACGATGGGTCTGATAAGGGTTGAGTAGAGTGATGCTATAACTTCCTTGGACCTGGATGCCATACCCTTACTTATAAGTTGAGTGACAAAGAATGACTTTTTTTTAGTACTTTGGCTATCTGTTGGTCAAAAGCCATATTACTGTCCATATTTGTTTCCAGATCACTAACTACTGGGTCAACTCTTAGGGGTATATTATAAATGGAGTAATTTGCTTGGGTAGGCAATTTCCCAAAAGGCACTATGATGCACTTCTTCACATTGAGTTTTGGTATGTGGGTTTAGCACCAGTTATTGGTTTGTGTTAGACCTTCTTGCAGAATGTTAGTGTCATGGGGGGAATTTATGATAGCTCCCAATTTCCAGTTGTCTGTGAACTTGGTGAGCCAGAGGTCCTCGTCATTAACCTTGACTTCTAAGTAGTACATGACAAACAGGAGTACTCCACTGGTGACTTACCTCTTGCTGGAGGTGTTCTCACCAGTCCAGACATCCTGGGTCCTATCTGTGAGCCAGCTGGAAATTCAGCAAGCTGTGTAGGGATTTATGCCCAGTTCAGTGAGTTTGTCCACAATACCTGAGTGGGGTACTGTGTTGAATGCCTTGCCCAGGTCTAGGTAGGTGGCACACATCATTTTCTCTTAATCCATTGCCTTAGTTACCTTCTCAAAGAAGTCTACCAGGTTAAGTAGGTATGACCTTGCTTTGACAATACCAGACTGGGCTGCGTCCAAAGTCTGACGGTTGCCAATGTCTTAGCTAATTATCATGGCTTTGCATATTAGACTAGTCAGACTAATGGGTCTGTAGTTTCCAGGATCGGCTGCTGGTCCACCCTTGTGAAGGGGATAACAGCTGCCATCTTCCATTCACTTGATACATAGTCTGTTTTGAGGCTGTAGTTGAAAAGTGACTCAAGTAGCCCTGATAGGTCATGCTTCAGGCTATTTAAGAGGCAACATGGGATACTGTCAGGCCCCACTGAGGCTGTGTTTTTAGCCTTAGTAAGCGCCATTATGACCTGCTCTCTGCTGATAGTTGAGGGGGTATGCTGTTAGGGATATCACAAAGGATGGGGGGGGGGAGTTTGAGTTGAATTTGTCGGCCAGCAGATTCTCTACCTCACTCTGCTCAGTGAAGGCAGTACTACCTACTACCAGTTCAGCACACTGTTGTTTGTTACCTTTGCGTTTTCAACATAACTGTAGAAGGCCTTGTGGTTGTCTTTAGCCTGAGAAGCTATCTTTACCTTGCAACTGGCCTTGCTGAATCTAAATAGTCCTCTGTTTCCTATTTAGTTTTATTAGTGAGCTTTTCATTATGAGACTTGCTCCTTCTGAATTTGGCTATGACTTTTTTACATTTGTTATACACCCTTTTAAGATTAAGATTCCTTCAATGTGGTTGTTTTTTGGGTTTGATTTGGGTTTACTTCTGGTAGGTGCTGCAGCCTCTATCCAGCTTTTTACATGTTCGTACAGAGTTTCTATGAATAATAATACATAAGCTGTTGTGAACTCTGGGTAGGGCAGGGCATTGAATTTTGACAAACTGTCCTTTAACAGAATGCAGTTTGCTTTAGAACAGGTTCTAACTAAAACAGATTTTGCTGGGTATTCCAAGTGTTTTTTTTTTTTTTATTTTGAATGAGACAGCTTAGTAATCTGAACTCACCAGTGAGGAAGTGACATGAGGAGTGCAGTGCTCTCCCATACTGGTGTAGATAAGGTATGGCATATTTGAACGTCTGGGTGAAGTGCACACTAACTGATCAAAGGCATTTGTGTTAATAAAGTCCAGGAAACACTGTGCTTGCAAGTCAGTGGCATTGTATGTTTCCCAGTCTACTTTTAGAGTAGAGTGTTTGGCTAAATGTAGAGTGCCTCCAGCAAGTCTAGATAGGAATTGGGGGATTCTTGAAACATAGACAGTGACCTATATCTTGCTAAGATATGGTAAGGGATTCTATCTAAGGTGATCTGTATGTGGATGAACTCCAGTGTATCATCCTGTTTAACTAACCTTCAGGTATTCTTGTTGCTAAAGTAGATCGACCTTTAGTTCCTGACTGTGCCGCTGATGGTCTAAATGAGTGAAAGCACTGTAGTCTTGCACTACTGCAGTACATTCTGCAGCTTTAAACCATGTTTCAGTAATGGCACAGATGTCTATATTCTCCAGAGTGAGGAGAGCTTGTATGGTGTGGAGTTTCCTGTTAATGCTCCTAGCATTAAGTAGCAATACCTTTAGGTTCCTTTTGGATTTTATTTGCTATGTCTGTAGGTTTATTACTTTGGCACTACCTAAAAATGAATCTAAGGGCATGGATAAAATACTGGCTGAAATATTGAAGCCAGGAAGGACTGGTGCAGGCCATCTTTGGCAAAGCATCATGGTCTGCTAATTATATTCTCCCAGGCTGACAGACACTTAAACACCCTGGAATGAGCCCAGAAACTAAGCCAAGTGATAAAGTCAATCACTTTTTGTTCATACTGTGGCATCAACCTTGGTGAGGGTAGCATGTTGCTCAATACACAGCACATACAAGTCTGAGATGCATATTCAGAGCGGACCATAATCTCTCTTCATATAATCCAGACAGGTATGTCTCAAGTCATTTATGCTTACACGGACTATGGCAGAATCATACTGGTACCTGTGGTGTAATGACTGAGTGCATGTGCAACTTGGCAGATCCTGGCTACAGATAAGCAACTGACCATAATCTTCTCCTTCTCCAGTCTGGTAAGTGAGGCATCTGTGTGTTGTACTAATGGAGTCCCCTATGATAAGAACCATGGGTAAACTGTTTGCTTAGTTTAGGAGTCTTTTTTGGAGGGGTCCACTGGATGTAGACTTATGTGCAGTGTTTGGTGTTGCTTTTGATGTATGCTTTAGAGGTTGCTGAAGATACGCATTGTTGTTTGCAGGCTTAGGAAGGCTTTGAGGTTTGGGGTGGTTGCTTTTAAGTACCTCAGCAAAAGATGGTCTATGTGTGGACATTACGTGTAGTGGATGTAGTGTTTGCATTCCTGACAACCTTGTTTGTCTGCAGGAATTTTGTCTCCAAGGAAATTGTGAATGCACATATCTCACATGATATGTTGGTTTCCTTAAGGATTAAAAAGTTGTCGGTGAACATGAGGCAATTGCTACTTTGTGTCAGGATGCCCATACCAAGCTGCCTACAGAGACATTTAAAAATTGCGTACCCATGTTGTCCAGGCCTTTATTAGGGTGAGCTATTAGGGTTTGAGGAGTGGGTTTTACAGAGGTCTTCTAATGTGGTCTCTATGGTTAGGGACTAAAGTTGAATAGTGCTAGGATATGGCATTAGATAGTGCTAGGATATGGTATTACTGCTATCTGATGCACAACCTAGCTGCTCTGAGCTTGACTTTGTGTAATGTGTCATTACATTATGGGTTACAATCCCAGTTCCAGTTTTATAGGCCAACTTCTGTTTCTCAACTCAGATAGACCAAGCCACCATCTACTGCCATCAGATGGAATATACCAGTCCTCGATGTAAAAGCACAAAAAATATAGCTTGAGAGTGTATGCTACCACAAAACAGTTTTAAACAAACTAGCTACACATGGCAATTTTAAGTCAATCAGACCAACAGCAAGACAGATTGAGCAAATGCAGTAATTTTAGCCTTCATTTTTTTTTTGTCTTTCGGTTTTTCCCGGTCAGGGGTTGCCACAGCGGAACTCCATTCTGCTAATGATTGGCAGTGGATTTTTACGGTGCCGAGTTGCCAGCCAGACAACCAACCTTCAAAGAAGGCACATCCATTCACGCACGCACCTACCAGCATAAAGATTAAATAAAAATAAGTGCACAAATAAAACAAGTAATCAGTAGTTGATCGATAAAATAGCTTCTGAAAGTACGATTTTTAAATACAAGTACTTTATTGTGCCATGTGATGCATGGAAATCACTTCAGAGGCTCAGGAAAGGACATCAAGAGTTGCTGAACTCTGAGAATCAGCCAAGAGCCTCTCAAACACGCCAAATTTATACAGGCACTTAAAGGAAACTGTGCAGAGTCCCTTTAGCAAGGCCAAAATTACAGGAATATAGCAACTGAGTACCAACAAAGATACAAAGTAGCAAATTATACAGGAACACTTTCCCAAGAAATTCAGAATATTCACAACCAAATTAGAAATTCTACGTCATTTCATAATGTTCAGGTAAATACTGTGAAGTAATGGGCGTATTGTTTATTTTTGAAAAAGGGCTTATAGCCACTGAACAACATAAAATGAAAAGAGATGCATCAGATTTTCAGAACGGGAACACGTTCACTTGGCTGAAAACACAACTTAATGATGTTAATACAGGAGTCTACACAGTGACGAGCAACAGAAAATGTAATAGAACGTGATAAGGAAGATCTTATTTCAAATAATAACCTGCAAGAGGGTGAAATTTATTCACATATTGATTTAATAAATTCACAGGATACCAGACCCACTAGTAACTCATCTTTTTGCAAAAGGGGAACGGAACGTCAGCGACATCAGTCGCAGCTGGAGAAGAAGAGGCAGAGGGAGGAACAGAAATGTCTCCAAACAATGGAGGGTGACAACCAGGAGTGTGGCAAGACAAACATAGTAATCAATTTATCTAACAGACGATTGAAAGGAGAGGAATTATAGGTTCACAGGTGTATACTAGGCTAATGGCTATGGAACCTTTACAAGCCTAGCCCAAAGAAGTGCCCTGGCATTGTGCCGCCAGACGTTAGTTCCCAGTGCCTCTATCAAGTAGACCCACTGGAGTGATCCCAGGGGTGAAAGTACAGTTGTGTACACCTACCATAAATGTAGATGTTCGAGTGTCTTCACTGTTGCAGTCATGACTGTAGGGTTCTCCCCTGCCGGCAGGCAGCCCTCGGTCGGCCAGAATCCCAAAGTCTGGGTCCGGCGTCGGCTGTTCAACCATGCTCCTTGACGTCAGAGCGCCAGAAGTACAAAGCTGACAGCCGACGCCATCTTCTCCAGTTTTTCTTGCCCCAGATGTCAGGAGTCCGAAAATGAAAAGGTCCCATAACCTTTGCAAATACACCTCAGAAGAATTGTGAAAAAAGGAACTACACAAAAGTAAACATAAGAGGGGACAGGAGGGAGGGAAACCCAGACTGCAACAGTGAAGACACTCGAACACAAGGAATGTAAGATCCTTTCCCCTTTATTTTGAGGAGTGGGGAAAAAGGTTGGCAAGTGGATAGTTTGATTTAAAGCCACTTTGGAAACCACCTTAGGCATGAAGGTAGGATTAGTCCTCAAAGATACCCTGTCTTGATGAAAAATAATATAAGGTTCCACAGCCATAAGAGCTTGTAACTCTGAAACTCTCCTGGCAGAGGTTAGGGCTAACAAGATAGCTGTCTTCCAAGATAAAAACTTGATGTCAGAAGAGGCAGCAGGCTCAAAAGGAGGCAAGGTTAGTTTTTCCAAAACATAGTTGAGATCCCAAGCAGGAATGGGAGGAGATCTAGGAGGTCTTAAGTTCTTAGCTCCTCTGAGAAACTGTCTCATGAGCTGGTGGGAAAAGATGGGAGGGTCTGTATTATAATGAGCAGAAATAGCAGAGGCATGTATCTTAATGGAAGAGAAAGAGAGACCCTCATGTAAGAGATCTGTCAAGTAAAGTAAAAATAAGGTAATGTTAGGAAGAAGAGGATCAGAATCCTGAGCCTGCATCCAGGAACAAAATCTTTTCCATTTTCCTGCATAAGATTTTCTAGTGCCAGGACGTCTGGCTTCTAAAATGACATCCATAACCTGCTTGGGTAGGAAAGAAGAAATCAAAGGCCCTGGATTAACCAGGCCGCCATGCTGAGAGTTCTGACATGAGTGTGTAGAACCTGACCCTGATGTTGGGACAGAAGGTTCGGAGACTGAGGTAAAACCCAAGGGGGCTCCAGACATAGGTTTTTTAGAGTTGGATACCAAAACTGCCGAGGCCAATTTGGAGCCAGCAAGATTATCATCTTGGGCTTGTCCTGTTTTATCTTCAATAAGACCCGTGGAAGAAGAGGAAGAGGCAGAGAGGCATATCCCGAGAGGTTCCTCCAACTGAATGACAGGGCATCCACTTTCCAAGCTTCTCTGTGGAAAGACCTGGTGCAAAAATTCTGTAGTTGATGATTGAGATGGGATGCAAAGAGGTCTATGTCTGGACATCCCCAAACTGCTGTTATCATCCTGAATATTTTGGTGTCCAGCATCCACTCGTGTGGATCCGAAAGGTTTCTGCTCAGACTGCCTGCCAGGAAGTTTTGTTTCCCTGGTAGAAACTGAGCTTGAAGATCCAGATTGCAAGCTAGAGCTGTGTTCCATAGATCCATGGCTAGTCTGCAAAGGGGGTAGGAATGAGAACCCCTTGCTTGTTTATGTACCACATAACTGTGGTGTTGTCTGTCCGTATTAGTAGTTGTCCTGGTTGTAAAAGATTCCTGAAGGCCAATAGAGCTTTCTGAACGGCTAACATTTCCTTTAAATTGATATGCAGGTGCATCTGATCCTTTGTCCAAAGGCCCTGCAGACAGTTGCCCTGAAAATGGGCTCCCCAAGCATAATCGAGGCATCCGTGGTTAGAATCTGAGTGGCAGGAGGCAGACTGAAGGGTTTCCCTTTGTTTAGAACACATGCCCTGGACCACCAAAGAAATTCCTTTTGAAGGCAAGGAAGGATGGAGATCAGTATGTCTAAACTGTGGCAATGCTGAGACCATACACTTTTTAGGTACCACTGTATTTTCCTCATGTGTAGTCTTGCATATGGTACGAGAAGGATGCAGGAGGCCATGTAACCCAAAGCCTGCAGGAATTTCCTTGCAGATAGTTGAGTTAAAGTTGCCAAGGTTTTGAAAGTTGAAGCCAGCTGTAATTGTTTTTAGGATGTCAGAAATGCCATCTGGGTTGTGGTGTTTAGAAGAGCACCCAGAAAAGTTATCTGTTGTGATGGTGTCAAATTTGACTTTTTTATGTTTACAGAGAATCCCAGGAACTTGAGGAGGTTCTGTACAAATTCTAGATGCTGGAGTAAGACATCCTTGCTGTCTGCCTGAATTAGACAATCGTCCAGATAAGGGTAAATTTGAATTCCCTTGAGTCTGCAGTAAGCTACTACTGGAGCCAGGCATTTGGTGAAGACCCTGGGAGCAGTAGACAATCCAAAGGGCAGCACAGAGAATTGAAAGTGCCTTGATCCGGCCTTGAACCCGAGATATTTTCTGCGATCCTGCCTGATGGGAATGTGTAAATATGCCTCCTTTAAATCCAAAGTTACCATCCATGCATCTTTGGACAGCATTGGAAGTAGCTGCTGTAGAGTAAGCATCTTGAATTTTGGAATCTCTAGAAAGGTGTTCAAGACCGACAGATCCAGAATGGGTCTCCATGAGTTTTGCTTCCTTGGGACTAGAAAGAGCCTTGAGTAAAAACCTTTTCCCATCTCTGAAAGTGGAACCAGTTCTATGGCATTCATAGCCAAAAGAGCTTCCACCTGGTTTAAGGCCTCCGTCCATTGATGTTTTGGAAGGTCTGGCCATCCGCTTGGCCTTGGCAAGGTATGAAAATGGAATTTGTAACCTCTTAAAACCACATCCAAAACCCACTTGTCTTGGGTTATTTGAGTCCAATTTTGATAAAAAAGAGAGAGTTTTCCTCCGAGAGGGGCTTCCAGGCAAGAAGTTCCTGTAGCCCAACAGAGGGAGTCATTGAGTTTGTTTCCTTTGAGTTTGTGACCTGTCCTCTCCTCCCCTAGTGGTGGAAGCAGTCCACTGTCTTGGTCTATAAGAAGCTTGTGTTTGAGGCCTTCCTCTGGAGCGTCTATATCTACCCCTCTGAGGCCTGTCTGAAGTGGGAAAGGACCAATTTTTTGAAGGCCAATTCCTGCTAAATCTAGGTGGCTGTACTTGTAAGAAAGCTTTAACTGTTTGCATGGATTTCGCATTATCCTCCATCTTTTTAATCACCTCTTCAGCTTTTAGCCTTTACTTGTTCAGGCAAATTTTGTTCCTTTAGCCATGCATGCCTTCTAATGACTGTGCCGGAGGCCGCAGCCCTACAAGAAGCCTCCAAGGCATCAAATCCACAGTGTAAACCATGCTTCACAACTTGTTCAGTGGCATGCAATAAGTCATGTAATTCCTTACCTGCACAGGCAGAAATGGAAGTAAGCTTTTGTTTTAAAACAGACAAGAGAAATTGCTGGTATTTCAGCATATGAAACTGACAGTTTAAGGCCCTAATGGACAAAGTAGCAGAAGTGTACACCTTTTTACCCCATCTTCCTAAGGATCGAGAATCCTTTTCAGTAGGAATGAGATTTTTGGCAGAAGCGGCCTTAACTCCCTTAGGACCCTGTGAAATGGTTTCAGGGTCAGCAGAAGGGTTCTTGTATAAAAACTGGTGGGAATCAGAAACCCTGTAATATCTATCAGGCTTAACAGGAGCAGGAGGAAAAGAGTCAGGGGTTAAGTTAGCCTCCGAAAAGGCATCATCCACAATATCCAAAACAGGAGGAATAGCCAGGGGTCTATGTTGGGGAAGAAGAAGAAAATCCCTCAGTATTTTCTTAGATTCCGAATACTCCTGTCCTTCCCAGTGGAAATGTTCCCTCATTTCATGCAAAGTTTCCCCAAAAGAGAAATCCTCAGGGGGAGAAGCTGAAGGAAAGGATTCCTCAGCATCAGAATCCTCATAAGGAGGGAAAGAATATTCATGGTCAGAAGAAGAAACTGAGGAAACAGAAGCATGATCAGAGGAATCATAATAAACATCCTGCCTTGGCCTTTTATCTGGAGGGGGATGTGAACCCCTAATCATAGTAAGTAAATCCTCCGCCATCTTGAGTAACTGTTTCTGTGACTTGGGAGCCAGTTCAGAAGAGGCCTGTGTTGCAGTCTTTGATTTAGAAGGAGTCTTTGCCTTTGTCTTTGGCTTTGCCTTTATTAGAAGCTGAGTAGGCCTGAAAACCCCTTCGGAAGCCGGTACCTGCACAGCGGCTCCGGACCCATCCGAAGGAGCATTGTCCGAAGGTCCTGCAATAGAAATATTTAAAGGCCTGGTTGGCTCCTCATGAGAGTCCATTTCGGCCATCGGTTCTGAAATGGCCGATGACAGGGGCTGCAAAAGCGCCTCACTGACGACGGCCGAACCTGAAGCTGGCTCCGCCAGCGCTATCATCAGATTTGGACCTCAGAGGCCTGTCTTTATCCTTGCGACGTTTGTGAACTCCGGTAGCCGGAACCGTATCCGACGACATTTTGTAGTTAAAGCGCCTACCAAAGTAATGAAAAGCAAAATCGTACCTTCGCTTAATTGTACGTTGATTGAATCTAGCACAAAACCGACAACTAGCTATGTCGTGGTCAGGGCCTAAGCAAGGAATACAGTAAGAATGAAAATCCTTATGAGGTATTTGCTTCCCACATGAAATACAATTATTAACTTTTTCTGACATTGGAGTGGAGCAAGAAAAAAGTTTCCCCAACGGGGTACTTAGCTTTGAGTGGAGAAGAAAATCTTTGGACTGAAGTTTATCAGAAAAAATCGTCAGGAGTCAGCCGACCGGCACATGCGAACTGCTATCACCGCATGGCAAGAAAGACTGGAGAAGATAACGTCGGCTGTCAGCTTTGTACTCCTGGCGCTCTGACGTCAGGGAGCATGGTTGAACAGCCGACGCCGGACCCAGACTTTGGGATTCTGGCCGACTGAGGGCTGCCTGCCGGCAGGGGAGAACCCTACAGTCATGACTGCAACAGTGAAACACGATGAACATCTTTCTATTTCCCATCCACTCATCAAGATTTCTCTTGAAGAGGGCCAGTGAGATGCTCTGCTTGACATGTATGGAAACTCTATTCCAGAGCATGGGCAGTCTCTGGGTTATGAACCTGGCCCTCCAGCATGTTCTGTTGATTTTATGGTAATGATTTTGAGGTCTCCGGAGCATGTGGTGCAGAGGGATTAGGATTTCTTTAAATGCAGCATTTCTAACAGAGCTGGGTCAAACATGGCTTTGTAAGTCAAGCAGAGATCGCCTCTTAGTAGATGATATGAGACAGAGAATAGCTGTAGTTTTTTTTAGTCTGTCCATGTACGACATGTGTTTAAGGCCTAGGATCCTCTTCATGAGGTACTTCTGTGGCCTTTTCCAGCTGTTGCATGTGTCTAGTGAGGTACATGCCAAATGGGGCATTATACTCGATGACTGGACTAAAGAGGGAAGAGTAGAGAGAGATGATGACCTCTTTCTTCCTGGATGCAAAACCCATGGTAACAAGAGGTGCCACAGAGAAGGACATTTTGACCACAGTGGTAATGTGGTGGTCAAAGGAGAGGTTGCTGTCAACCCATGTCCCCAGATCTCTTACGTCTTCAGTGGGCTTCCATCAATGTGGCAATTAGTGGGAAATGAATTTTTCCCAAAGGGGATGACAATGCATTTTTGGCATTAAGCTTAAGGCCATGGTTTTGACACCAGTCAATGATCTCAGTGAGGCCTTTCTGTAGGATGTCTACATCACTTGGGGAGTTAATAATGACTCCCAGCTTGCAGTCATCTGAAAATTTGGTCAGAGTCTCTCCGTGTTGGCCTGAACTGCTGAGAAGTTAATGCCAAACAGGACAGGATCCAGGACTGATCCCTGTGGGACTCCACTCATGACTGGTCGGCAGTCTGACTTGGAGTCCACTACTTTCACACTTGTGTTTTATCTGTTGAGCCAATTTGCAATCCATCTAGTGATATAGGGGTTGATGCCTAGTTTGGTGAGATTATCAATAATTCCGGAGTGGGGAATGGTATCAAAGGCCTTGTCCAGATCGAGGTAGGCTGTATGAACTGCCTTGCCCTCATCCACAGCTCTGGTGACTGACTCACAGAAATCAACAAGGTTGAGCAGGCATGATCTACCTTTCACAAAACCAAATTGTGTGGGATCTAGAGTTTGGAGATTCCCTATCATCATCTCCTTTCGGCTTATCCTGGTTAGGGGTCACCACAGAGGAACAACGGTCCGTACAATGATTGGCAGTGGAGTTTTATGGTGCCAAGTTGCCAGTCCAGCACCCAACCTACCACAGAAGGCACACACATGCACACACTCACACCTAGGGCCAATTGAGAGTGTCCAATCCACCTACAGCATGTCTTTGGGATGTGGGAGGAAACCGGAGCACCCGGAGGAAACCCACACGACCACAGGGAGGACATGCAGACTCCGCAGTTTGGAGATTCCCTATATCCTTGTTAATTAGGTCCATGATGATGTGCTCCATAGCCTTACATATCAGACTCGTCAGGCTAATGGGGCGATAATTCCCAGGGTCTGTAGTCACTCCCCCTTATGGAGAGGGATGACTGTAGCAGTGCACCATTCAGTAGGGACAAAGCCTGAGGTGAGGCTGTGATTGAACAGGGCACACAGATTTGGTGCCAGTTCACTTTGTAGTTGATGAAGAACACATCCAGGGATACTGTCGGGTCTCATGGAAGCTGTATTCTTGGCCTTGGACAATGCAGCTTTAACCTGTGCTGCAGTAATGCTAGGTGCCTGGCATTCCTCCGGTATTGTGTTTGGTCCTTTAGGGGGAAAGAGAGAGGTAAAGTTGGCACTGAATCTGTTGGCCAGTATGTTGGCAACATCTGTTAGCTCAGTATAGGAGGTACCATTGTGCAGTAACTCAGAGCAAACCTGGGTATTGCCATGGCGATTTTTGATATAACTATAGAAGGCTTTGTGGTTGTTTTTAGTGCCTTCCGCAATTCTGCCTACATAGCTGGCTTTAGAGGTTTTGATGAAAGATCTCAACTTTTTGGCCTACCTTTATTCTGGAGGACAGTTTTACTCTAGAGGAAACATTAACAGACTTGAGAATGTTTGTACAAAACATGGACTTAAAGTTAATTTTTAAACAAGGAAAAGAATATGATAGTTTCCTTAAGAAGCCAAGCACATTTATCCCATTCATTATCCTATTAAAGGAGCTTTTTTGCAAGTATGTCAGAATCAGACATATGGCAACTCGACACCATATAAACTCAACTGTCAATCATTCTGGGGACCGCTAATCCACTGTGGCGACCTCTAATGGGAGCAGCCAAAAGACGAAGAAGGAGACTGAAGATAACTTCAACCTTGCTGATAGTAGAGAATCTGTGAATTTGAGAATACCAGTGACATATGCTAAAGGTACTCAAGATACAGGTGATATCTATAGGCATAACTGGGAAATTCTAATGACTTAATTCAGACTTGACTAATATTATAGGCAAAAGTCCCAAATTTACTTTTAAAAATAAAGAGACTCAGAAGCAGAAGTTATGCTATAACCTACAATATAACTTGCATAAAAAGTGAGAAAGTGTAGATTTGATGGGAATGCATATCTGTGGTAGATGTACTGCATACAGCTACATAAACAACAATGTAATATTTTAGCATTCAGTAACTGGGAGAATATGTAAGTTCAGATGCAATGAAGATTGTAACACACAGCATCTAATATATTTAGCAGAATGTAACCAATGTACATCATTCTACATTGGTAAGACTAGCCAGAAATTTAAGGATAGAATTCATCAACACCTGTGAAGTATCAGAAGAACTGATGAACAGAATGTTCTGGCCAAGAAAGTAAAAATGTCAGGGGTTCGACATAGTTTTAAATTTAGAATTATAGAAAGGATATATCTATCAAATTGAGATGGTGATGTTATTAATTTGATTGTTGTTTAACAGTACTGCATATCCTGGATTAAATGATATTATCACTGTAAAGCCAATATTAAAACAAAGACAGCTGAGATGAAGGTTTTAGTAAAGTGCTATGCACTTAATGTACGGCTCTTTTAAGGATGTGCTTTGTCTGATGTCATAGTTGTTTTGTTATTTAATATAATATTTTGTATTATTTTTAAGACATGAAAAAGCACAAAGTATTGTGCTAAAGCTTGTTGATGTAATAAAGTTGTGTTTTCCAGATACTTAGTTTCTTACACAGCAACACTGCCAGTAAAGCTTCTCAAAAGTGCAGTTCTCAGCAATCAGCAAACAGTACAATATCATGGATACTTGAAAAACGTATAAACAAAGACATTGGTAATCTCCAAACTCTGGATCCCACCCAGTTCGGGTTTGTAAAAGGCAGATCATGTCTTCTAAACCTGATAGACTTCTTTGAAGCAGTCACCAAAGCCGTAGACAAGGGTAAGGTGGTTCACACAACCTATCTATATCTTGCCAAGGCTTTTGACACCATCCCCCACTCTGGAATTATAGATAAACTCACTAAACTAGGTATAAATCCCTATGTCACAAGATGGGTTGCCAACTGACTCACTGACAGAACCCACACTGTGAAAGTAGCAGACTCCAAATCCGACTTCAGATCAGTGACAAGTGGGTCCTCTCCTGTTTGGTATCTACTTCTCTGAAGTACAGGCTAACACAGAAGGTCTTTGGCTAACAAAGTTCGCAGATGACTGCAAACTAGGAGCCATAATCGAAACTCCTAACGATGTGGACATCCTACAAAAGGGCCTCACTGAGGCAGATGCCTGGTGTCAAAGCCATGGCCCCAAGCTCAATGCCAAAAAGTGTACTGTCATCCCCTTTGTTAAAAACTCTGTACCCATGAACTACAATATAGGCGGTAGTATACTTAACACCGAAAGTGTGATTTGGGACACAGGTGGACAGTAGTCTCTCCTTTGATAATCACATCGCCACAGTAGTCAAGAAATCCTTCTACGTGGCACACCTCATAACAAAAGGTTTCTCATCCAGAAAAAAAGAGGTCATTGTTCCCCTCTACTCATCACTCATTAGACCCATTATAGAGTACAACGCCCCTTTTGGTATGTACTTTACAAGATATCTACAACAACTGGAAAGGCCGCAGAAATACCTCACAAAGAGGATTACTGGCCTCAAACAGATGCCCTACGCAGACAGTCTCAAAAAAACTCCAGCTTTACTCCATCGCATATCACCTACTCAGAGGTGATCTCTGCCTAACATACAAAGCTATGTCAAACCCAGAGGTGTTGGACATGCTCCACTTAAAGAAATCCCAATCCCTCCGAGCTACATGCTCTAGGGACCTAAACCTTGTCACCACAATAAACAGAACATGCCGAAGGGATAGATTCCTGTCCCAGAGACTTCCCATACTCTGGAATAAACTACCTCTCTATATCAAACAAAGCTCATTAGCACTCTTCAAGAAAAATCTTGATGATTGGATGGGAGATAGGAAATTCACCCCGGGGACCACCTCTGTGGCTCTGCTCAACAGTGGCACAGGAAAATAATTTTCTTGGGTGGCAAAAGCCAGGGTACCTTTCTGGCTGGGCTTGTATAGGCCCCAGAGCTGATAACCTAGTAACTACCTAAGTTATCTGCATCGCAAACAACATCAACTACAAGAACTTACCCAGGAGTCCTTCTCCTCTACAAAAATCTGGCTGACATCTGCCCAGTTACCCCTTAACCCAAGCAAATCCAAATTCCAAACTAATCCTGTTTACTCCCAAACAGCTTGCAATCAACAAAACCGCCTTCTCAGTTACCTCTTCCAACAAAATAAAAATCAAACTAGTCACACATACTAAACTGCTAGGCATCTGTGTAGATGACAACCTAAAATATGACACACAGCCAAAACACAGTGAAAAAATACACCAAAAAAACTACATTATCTCTATATATAGCCTAACCCTTCCATTCAGACACTGTAAGAAAACAAATTACCTCTTCTCTCCTCTTGCCTACACTAACATATTCTGCTCCCATCCTTAACAAAATCCAAGTGACCTTGCTAAACAAACATTTTATGTGTTCCTACAAAACAGCATGATTTGCTGCCAACCTTCCAACTAGAAACCAGCACTGTGCCCCCTTAGGAAATTACAGTGGCTGGAATTCCCACATTATCTAACCTACTCAACTTCCAAAATTCCACAGCAGTGTACATAAACCTCACAGCTGTCTATCCATTTCCAACTCACAGAAATATATAACCTTCCAGGCCACTACATTCATTGGAATAATTCCTATTACATGTACCCAAACTATAATTCTGTTAGGAAATCACTACTTTCTCACCACCTTGCTAAATCCTGGAACTCCATCCCACTAGTAATATGACAAGAACACTCCCTAAATTCATTTAAAACACAACTAAAGTCCTGCCTACTCAGTTGCTAGCTATGTGCATATGATGTTCCTACGTAATCTCCACACTCTTACTGTTACAACTCTAAGTAATGGGCCATAATATAGCTACTTCTTCACAATCGCCATCATTTACATCTCTCCACTACTATCTCTATCTCCCTTTTACCTGGACCTCCTCAATACGCCTTCAAAAATTTTTAACCATCTTCATCGTACAATTACTTCACTGTCTCCTAATCAGTATCTATTTTAGCTGATTCCATCTGAAAGTAACTAGGATCTTGTAAGCTTGGTATCAGCTAATATTTTACTGTATTCTTCATTTAACTGTCATGTTTTCATTAACCATCATATCATTACAGTTCTGTGGATGTTCATTTATTATTCTATGAATGTGCACTTATTATTTTTTGATTAACTGTCATATCATTACTAGTTTATGTATGTATGTACTTTTATTACGTAAATCTTGTATAATTGCCTTCTACTCATTCTGTAGAATGGAGCATATCTCCCCGGGCATGTGCTGAAAATAGGACTTATCAGACTTTCCGGCAAATAAAAGCAAATAAAGTGCAAAAATCATCATATAAGGCAGTTAGATGAAATGCAAAACAGTAAAATAAATCTCATTTTGCAGGTGGAGCACTTAATTTATTCTGGACCCTCTCAGAGTATAGCAAGGATGCTAAGCAGATGGGAGCTTTGTGAAAATGATGATTTGTAGTAAAAGAGGCTAGTTACAGAGCAATACGTGTTTGACGAGTAGGCTGTCAGTATGACGGATCTATGTAAACCAATGGGTAGGGAAAAGTACATAATCTGCTTACACAACTAATAACAATCAAAGGGGGAGGGACGGACTTTGGTAGTCAGATTACCATAAGGGATGAAAGCCGCAGACACTGGCTTTTAAAACAGCAGCAGCAAATGAGTGGAAGGGGTGGGGAAAACATCAAGCTAATGTAAGAGGCCAGATAAATCAGACACTACAGAGCTTGTTATCCTTAGTATATCACATCAGCATGTGAGCCAAAATGGACAGGAATATGTTTTGGATCAGTGACATCGAGAATTACACAAAGACCAGGATAACAAGCAATCTGTAAAATAGATATGTACAAAATCAGACAAAACAGGTCCAAGAGCCTTTACAAATCAGCCAAGATCCCATCGAGGCCAACTGTGAATGCTATGCCCTCTACTTTTAACAATACTGTCTCAGCTAAAGAACAAAACATGGCTATTGCAGCAGTCATCATTCGAACATCTACTATTATGGTAAGTTTACTTAAACAACTGTACTATGTTGATCATACTGATTACTGCTGCAGTAGTCTTTTTTTTAAACCTTTATTAAATTATCATTTAAGACACAGGCAAACAGACATTAACAGAAAAGAAAATAAGCCATTTTAACATTTTTCCATTTAAATACAATATACATCACATATATTTTATTTGCTACTATCATCAGTCCAACATTACAAAAAATTGCTGAATTGTTACCTTCCATTAAACCTCACTCCTCTTCCTCCTCCTGAACATTATTATGCATGTATTGTCCCTACAATTGTAATCTATTTCTATGTAATTTGTTCTTTCCCATTTTCTAAAGATCCCGCTTCCATTTTTTCATATCCTATATAATATTCCTCAAATACAGTTGGTGTAGACTTTGGTTTTCATTTTCTACTATCTGCTTTTTTGGCAGCCAAAATAATTAAACTTAATAAGGTCTTACTATGTCTAGGCAATTCATATCCTGCATCCCAACTCAAAAGAATAATTTCCTTACTTACAGCCATTGCTCATTCAATATTTCTGACAGACTACCCTGTGGGAAATTTTTAAAATCTGCCAGCTCATTACACTCCCAAAATACATGTTCCCAGTTACCTCTTTCTTCTCCATCACACCTCCAACATTTGCTATCTACCTCAGGAAAAAGTCTTTGACATCTGCTCGGGGCATACAAATACCTATGCAAACAATTCTAAGCAAAGATCCTAAACCTTCTGGACTTGGTTGCATACCTGGGAGTCATACCTATGTCCCCCCATTGTTTTCTTGTAAATTGTTTTCTCGGTCTCTCTTCCCAGTCTTTTTAACCTCCTCTGATTGATTCTTACACTTATCATACAATATTTAATATGTCATACAAATTATTCCTTTAACAGCTGCATCTGTTCTAGATTCAACTAAAAACCGTACCAGGCAGAGCATGGTTTTTCACTTAAAATTCCCCTATCCCTTTCTGTTTGCCTGTACTACGAGATCAAACCCTGGTAGGGAAGGCAGTCTCTAGCCTGCAATCCAAATGTCTTCTTGGCTTCATCCCACTCATTACCTCTCCTGCTTGAGTTAATTGCTCCTAATATATTGGTTCCGCTGCAAGGTTTCTCCAGTAAATTCCAGCACCCTTACTTTTGTCATCACTGTTGGCAAAATCTCCTTTTTCCACTCTCGTACTGGCTTAGTTACTAGAGAACTTTCTGCTACTTTATGAATATAATATTCTGTATGGTTGTTATTCTCCTTAAGGATCTACAACCAAAATACCATTCTCTTTCCCTCTCTCTTTCCAACTTCTTCTCAGGTTGATTATTGCCCACAACTTCTTCTCAGGTTGATAAAAGTATGTCTGATCCACATACAAGACTAAAGGAACTAAATATATTTTCGCTGCTTGTATTTTAATATCCATGTCCATAAATAAACATTTCCTGTTTCTCAATTTTTGTATTATCTTTCCTCTAGTCTATCCCCACATATTCTTAGCTGCCATAACAGATGCATTTTTAATCCATACTCCTAAATACTTCTTATCATGTCTGATATTGCTGTACTAACTTGTGCATAGGTACATAATTTACAGCTATAGCTTTTGCTTTATCTTCATTAATTTTATATCCTGAAAAGACTTGAAACTGTCTCAAAATGTTCCACAACACTGAGATGTCCTTTTCTGGATTTATCAGGTACAAAATAATATCGCCTGTGAATAAAGCCAACTTTTCTTGATTACCATACCAATTAAATCCTTGAATTTCTGAGTCCCTTACAGTCTTTGCCAATGGCTTTAAGTATAAATAAATAACAGAGAGGAAAGAGGACACACCTGCCTTTTTCCTCTGTTCAAACACAGCTTATCTGAGAGGACCCCCCCACACACACTCTAATTCTTGCTCTGCTGCAGTAGTCTTAGTTATATGGGTAGACTACCCTGGCTTATTGCATTTGGAAGCTGGAAAGAGAGCAGTACAGGAGCCCATAAAGAATGGCCCTAGAAAAGCCTAACCTGGACCTACAGAAGGAATCAAGCTTATGGTGCTTTGTGAAAATATGTACAGAGGACCAAGTAGCAGCTTCTAGAAAACTTCTAGAATCCAACCCTTTCCAAAAAGCGATAGGTGATGCCAAGGCCCTGGTAGAGTGGGCCTCCACTCCACCTGGAATAGTTTTATTATGGTGAGTATAACAAAAGGTAATGGCCTTAAACAATCATTTGTAAATAGTCTGTTCTGACAAAGGTTGTCCATTTTTACCTTAACAAGAAATGAACAATTGGTCTGAAGATCTGAAAAGCTTACTTCTGTCAAGATAGCACTCGAGTTGTCTGTGGACATCCAAGGTATACCATATCACTTCTCCCTCATTTTTAGGTTCAGGAAAGAAAATGGAGAGATGGATAGTTTGGCTTAAAATAAACTCTGATACCACTTTAGGCATAAAAGAAGGATTACTTCTCAAAGAAACCCTGTCTCTGTGGAAAGTAAGATACAGGTGACTCTCCATAAAAACTTGCAACTCGGATACTCTTCTTGCAAAGGTCAGATCAGTAAAACTATCTTCCATGCTAAGAACCTCAAGTCAACTAGGTTAGCTGGTTCATATGAAGCAAGTGTTAGCTACTATAGCACAAAATTAAGATCCCAGGGAGGGACCACTAGTTTACCTGGAGACCTCTTATGCAAAACCCCTTTCAAAAATATTCTGACATGAGAATGTACTGAAAGAGGATCCATGCTGCAGTCATCACACTAGGGTTATCCTGCCGTCAGGCGGTCCTGCAGTCGGCCCGAGTTCCAAAGTCTTGGTCCGGCATCAGTTGCTGTCTCTTCTTCCCTGACATCAGTGCGCCAGGGGTATATAAGATGCAGCCGACGCCATTTTCTTCAGTTTTTCTTGCCCCAGATGTCAGGTGCCCCCAAAAAGGTAGGCAATGTAAATTGCTAATGAAACATACATAAGAAAAGCAATCAAATACTTTATGTTACCAGCAAATACTTCCCATAGGCAGCAAGGGTAGAATACCAGGGTAAGTAACAGCAAGTAAGAGGGGAAGGAGGGAGGGTAGCCTGGACTGCAGCAGTGCATACACTCGAACATCTACATTTATGGTAGGTACAAAACTGTACTATGTTCATCGTGTTACACTGCTACAGTCATCACACTTGGGTAGAATCCAAAAGCAGAGGTAGGGTGGCTGGTTCTATAAGGCATTAGGGGGGGCTATAAGGCCCTGCAGAACTGCAGTGGCAAAGCCAGCTCTGGATTTAGAGTAAAGAGGCAGATGGTAATGCTTGGTGAAGGTATGTACAGAACTCCAAATTGCTGCTTCCAAAATGTCCTTGGTAGGTACTCCTCTGAGGTAGGCAGTTGAAGTGGCTGTTGCCCTGGCGAAATGAGACCTAATGTTGTTAGGTGCAGTTTTCCCATGATGTGTATAGCAGAAACATATGCAATGGCATATCCATTTTGAAATGGTCTGTTTTGAAATGGCTTTTCCCTGTGTTCCTGCAGCATATGATACAAACAATTGCTCAGTTTTTCTGAAAGCTTTAGTTTTGTCCAAGTAGAAGCGTAACTGCCTGTGTATGTCCAAGGAATGCAGTAGTCTCTCCCCTTTATTCTGTGGATTTGGATAAAAAGTTGGCAAGTGAATAGTTTGGTTTAGAGCCACACTTGATACCACCTTTGGCATAAAAGTAGGGTTTGTTCTTAAAGACACCCTGTCTTGGTGGAATATGATGAAGGGTTCCACTGCCATTAGTGCCTGTAATTCTGAAATTCTTCACGCTGAGGTTATTGCCAGGAGCAGTGCAGTTTTCCAAGAGACATATTTTAAGTCTGCTGAGTTAGCTGGCTCAAAAGGAGGTAAAGTTAATTTCTCCAAGACAAAGTGGAGATCCCACGTTGGAGTTGGTGCTCTACGGGGTGGTCTTATGTTTTTAGCCCCTCTGAGGTACTGTTTTACCAAAGGATGAGAAAAAATAGGTGGATCCGTGTTGTAATTAGCAGAGATGGCAAATTCATGGATCTTAATGGATGAAAAGGAGAGGCCCTTGTCCAGCATCTCAGTCAAGTATTGTAGTAGCTGAGGAATATTTGGGACAAGAGGGTCAAGGTTGTGAACCTGGTTCCAGGCACAGAATTTCTTCCATTTATCCAAATATGCTTTCCTGGTACTAGTCCTTCTGGCCTCCAGAATGACATCCATAACAGCTTTGGAGAGAGGCACTGTTTGCTTGATTAGGGAATTTGCCATGCAGCCAGGTTTAAAGTCTTGAGCTGGCCGTGCAGTATCTGATTGTTTTGCTGAGTCAGAAGTTGTGAGATTTGAGGCAAAATCCATGGTGGTCCTTGTGCTAAGTTCTTTAAGATTGGGTACCAGTGCTGGTGTGGCCAGTCTGGGGCAATCAGGATCATCTTTGGCCTTTCTTGTCTGGCTTTTACGAGTACCTTTGAAAGGAGAGGCAGTGGTGGGAAAGCGTATACTTGTAGGTTTTTCCAGCTGAATGAGAGGGTATCCACTTTCCATGCTTGTGGCTGGTTAAGTCCTTGTGCAGAATTTCTCTAGCTGGCAATTCATTGGGGATGCGAACAGAACTATGTCCGGGCTCCACCATTTCTGTGTTATCACCCTGAACATTTGTGGATTTGATTTCCACTCGTGGGGATACATGATGTTTCTGCTTAAGTCGTCTGCCAGTGTGTTTTTCTCTCCTGGCAGGAATTGTGCTTGCAGATGAAATTAATAGGCTACAGCTGTGTACCACAAGGTCATGGCTTGTCTGCAGAGGGAATATGAACGAGTGCCCCCTTGCTTATGTACCACATAACTGTGGTGTTGTCTGTCCTTAGAAGAAGTTGTCCTGGATGCAGAATGTCCTTGAAAGCTATAAGGGCATTTTATACAGCTAGCATCTCTTTTTGACTGATGTGAAGATGCCTTTGTTCTGTGTTCCACTTGCCCTAAATACATTTTCCTGCCATGTGTGCTCCCCAGGCGTAATCCGAAGCATCTGTTGTCAGTGTTTGCCTGGCTGTGGGTTGAGTGAAAGGCTGTCCCTTGTTGAGGTGACAGGCTTGAGCCCACCATCGAAACTCCCGTTGAAGGCAAGGAATAAGTGGTATTACTGTTTCCAAACTGTGACAGTGCTTGAGACCAGACACTCTTTAGGTACAATTGTAGTTTCCTCATATGCAGTTTTGCATATGGAATTAGTAGTATGCAAGATGCCATGTAACCCAAGGGCTGCAGAATTTTTTTTGCAGGGAGCCGAGTCTTTGTTGCCATTAATTGGAAAGATTGAATCAGTTGTCTTTGCTTGTCTGGCGTGAGATAAGCCATCTGGGCCACTGTATTTAAGCTGGCACCCAGGAATATTATCTCTTGTGAGGGCACTAGTTTTGATTTATTTTCGTTTACTGTGTACCCTAGGCAAATTAGCAGTTGTTTTACAAATGCCAGATGCTTTAGAAGAATGTCTTTGCTCTCTGCTTGAATAAGGCAGTCGTCCAAATATGAGTAAATTTGAATTTCTTTTTGTCTGCAAAATGCAATTACTGGTGCCAGGCATTTTGTAAAGACTCTGGGCACAATAGATAAGCCAAAGGGCAATGCAGAGAATTGTAGTGCATTGAACCTGCTAAGAATCTGAGGTATCTTCTGCAATTTTGTCTGATAGGGACATGCCGGTATGCCTCCTTGAGGTCCAATGTTACAAGCCAAGCTTTCTTGCCCAGCATGGGAAGAAGCTGCTGTAGTGTCAACATTTTGAATTTTGGAACATCCAGGTAAGTATTTAGAGAAGAAAGATCCAGAATGGGCCTCCAGGCTTTGTCCTTTCAGGGAACCAGAAAGAGCCTTGAGTAAAATCCTTGTCCTTGCTTCTGTATTGCTACCTCTTGAATAGCTCTCATGTCCATGAGTGCTGTAATTTGCCTTTGAGCCTCTGCCCATTGATTTGGTGGCAGATTTGGCATTCCTTTTAACCTTGGCAGTGTGAGAAAGTGGAACCCGTAACCTCGAGACACAATATTGAGAACCCATTTGTCTTTGGTGATTAATTGCCAGTTGTGACTGAAAAGTGTCAGTTTTCCCCCCAAAGGGGCTGCCAAGAGAGAGATGTTTGGCAGCTAGTGGGAAGTCATTGGGTCTGCTTTTTATAAGGTTGAGGCCTGTCTTCCCCTTCTTTCTGGGTTGAAGTACCCCATTGTCGAGACCTGTAAGTATCTTGTGGTTGAAATCTGCCTCTTGGACGTCTGTATCTGCCCCTTTGAGGTCTGTCTGAAACTGGAAAGGACCAATTCTTTGTTGGCCAATTTCTGCTAAATCGAGGAGGCTGAACCTGTAAGAAATCCTTCGCCGTTTGCATAGATTTTGCTTTATCCTCCATTTTCTTTAATACCTCTTCTGCCTTAACTCCAAATAAAACATCCTGCTGCAAGGGTGCATCCAATAACTTTGCTTTAACATGATCTGGTAAGGTCTGTTCTTTTAACCAAGCATGCCTTCTAATGACGGACCCTGTAACTGCTGCTCTACAGGAGGCCTCTAAGGAATCAAAACCACATTGCAAAGCATGTTTTCCCACTTGTTCAGCTGCATGCAATAAATCCTGCATTTCCTTATAGTTAGGAAGTTCTGAATTTGGAAACATTTTTTTGTTTCAACTGAGACATCAAATATTGCTGATATTTAAGCATGTGAAACTGGCAATTTAGTGCTCTCATTGCTAAAGTTGCAGATGTGTATACTTTCTTTCCCTATCTGTCTAATGCCCTGGAATCTCTATCAGAGATGACTGGATTTTTTGCTGTAGAGGCCTTTACCCTTTTGGGACCCTGGGAAATAGTTTCAGGGTCAGCAACAGGGCTTTTATAAAGGAATTTGTGAGAGTCAGGGACTCTGTAATATCTGTCTGGCTTAACTGGAGCTGGAGGTAAAGAATCAGGATTTAAGCTGGATTCAGCATACACATCCTCCACAATATCTAACACTGGCGGTATAGCAAGGGGTCTGTGTTGAGGTAATAAAAGGAAATCTCTGAGCCTTTTCTTGGATTCTGTGTAATCCTGGCCCTCCCAATGGAAATGCTCTCGCATGGTACGTAAGGTTTCCCCAAAGGAGTAGTCCTCTGGTGGAGAGGCTGAAGGAATGAATTCCTCAGCATCAGAATCCTCATAAGGGGGTAAAGAGTATCCTAGGTCTGAGGATGAATCTGAGGAGATGGACACCTGGTCGGTTGAGTCATAGTCTGCATCCTGTCTAGGCCTTTTATCAGGAGGAGGGTGGGACCCCCTGATCAGAGTAATTAGGTCTTCGGCCATTTTCAGCATCTGTTTCTTAGGCATGGAGGCCTGTGCTGATGAATGCTGAAGCTGTTTCTTTGGTTTAGATTTAGCAGAAGATTTAATGGTTAACTGAGGAGGCCTGAAAACACCCTCTGTAGCTGTGGGTTTGTTCAGCTACTCCGGAGCCCTCAGAAGGGTTAGTCTCGGTAGGTCTCAAGTCTGGTGTATCCAAAGGCCCAGCCATCTCCATGTGGGAGTCAGAGGCGGCCTGTGGCTCCAAACAAGCGGTCGTCAGGGACTGCGAAGGCGCCTCGCTGAAAACCGGAGAACCAGTGACTAGCCTAGCAGAGGCTTCGTCGTCAGTTTTGGGCCTCGGATGCCTGTCCTTGTCTTTGCACTTTTTGTGTATTCCAGTTGTCAGTTGTTCCGACGGCATGGTGCAATTGAATTTTCTGCCAAAATAATGTCGGGAAAAATCAAACCGACATTTAATAGTGCGCTTGTTAAACCTAGCACAAAACTGACAACCAGTACGGTCGTGGTCTGGGCCTAGGCATGGGATACAATAGGAATGGAAATCCTTATGAGGTATTTGCTTCCCACAAGAAATACAATTATTAACTTTTACTGACATCGGTCTGAGGCAAGAAAAAGTTTCCCCAACGGGGTACTTAGCTTTGTAGAAGACTTCGGTTCTGGATTCGGAATGAAAATCTCAGGAGTCGGCCGACCGGCACTTGCGAACTGCTTTTGCATCGGGCACCACGTGGGCAAGAAAGACTGAAGAAAATGGCGTTGGCTGCATCTTATATACCCCTGGCGCACTGATGTCAGGGAAGAAGCGACAGCAACCGACGCCGGACCAAGACATTGGAACTCGAGCCGACTGCGGGACCACCTGATGGCAGGATAACCCTAGTGTGATGACTGCAGCAGTGTAACACGATGAACATCTAACATTCAGGCAGTGAAATGAAGTTGATTTGTGTCAGGGTGTATTAACTACCCCTCTCCTTGTGTCAGTAGATCCAGTCTGTGAGAAGAATTGTGGTAATTGCTCTGGCCATTTCCAAGAGAAGGGAGGAACGTAGATACCTGGGCAAGAAATGAGTTGCCCCAAAGATCTTGGGGGACTCCTGAATCTTGAGAAGTACCTTGGATATTAGTGGAAAAGGTAGAAAAGAATATAGGGGCATTCATGTCCAAGGAAAAGAAAAAGGCATATTTCTTCCAGGTCTTCTTGCATCGATTCCTGGAACAGAATCGGGCCAGTTGATTGGTACCTCTCTGAACAAAGAGGTATACTTGAGAAACTCTCCACAAATCCCTCTTTCTTTTACCAGAAATTACTTTACAAGAAAGATCAATAGTCTGAATTAAACCCTTAGCCAGACCCAGTAAACTACTCTTATCTAAGGAAATCTGAGGAGGAAAAGACACATGGTTAGTTTTCTGTTTCTTTTTGACAGTTAAAATGGCAGCAGCAGCTTCTTCATGGTTGGGCACAGCATCCTGGCGAAACAGGGAAGCCTGCCCTGTATCCTCTTCCAGGACTGACAACAGTGATTCTCCCTTGTCCACTCAGGTGACCCCAACAGCCAGAGAGGAAGTGGCTACCCCTGGTCCATAATAGCTGTCAGTGCTAAACCAGAGGGAGCTGGGGTAAAAGATGAGCAGTCTGCATTAGAACAAATGGCCAGAGTCACCCACCTGATTCTGAGGCAAATTGCTAGCCTATTGTGGTGGCAAACACTGTTTACTTAACTTTTTCTTTTTGTGGCTGCAGTAAGGACCGACCATGGGACAGGTAGTTTGTTTCATGGTCAAGCCTAAAATGTTGCCCTTTTCCCAGGGAAGATGAGCAGAAAATGCCAGTAAAAACTAAAAGTCTTTAAAAATCACTTTTTTTAGATAAAAACACAGTAAAAAGCACTATAAAACACTTTGCCAGTGCCCCAAAAAAACAAAATAAACATAAATTCTCCACAGAAAAAAAATGTTTTTCAGTTACTTAACACATCTTTTAAAATGACAGGAAAAAATAGCGCCCTTGTCTAAAAGTACAATACAGTCTCATGACAGTCTGTTAAAACACAAAACTTCTAGCTTTAAAATAACTTTGTTGAAAGGAAAAGTGATAAAACCCAATATTTGAAAATGGATGTTTTTTCTCCAAAAGGGAATTTATCTGCCTGTTAAAGGAATATCACTAAGCAGACCATCGACATACAAAAGCCTTAGAAAAGCATACTATTCAGTGCAGTAAAGTTCTGAAGGGCTTGGCACTCAAACTTGTCTTTTAATCAGCTCATCTTGAGATGCCTGACAGTTTGGGTGCTTTGAATTGCTCTGAAGCTTTGGAAGCCGGCCAAATGTTATATCCTTAGCAGGATATACCCCATATTGTTAAGGGTCTTGCAGCAGTAATCAATATGATGAAAATGATTGTATATTTGTATTACAATGTTTTTCTTACATTTCATAATGTCTGAGATTCTTGCCCATCAGCCTTTAGAACATGTCACATCTCCAAGACAGCCCTGCTCAAGGGGGTCAATAATTTATAATTATTTTTACATGAATTTCTGAAGTCATGTAACTTAGGTGTACATAAACAGTTGCTGTGCATAATTGTTTTCAAGTTCTGACAAGTCATATTTTGTCTAAGGAAGAAAAAGCTCAACTTTTAATAACAAACTTGTTTAATGCATCGGACTACAGCTGGTTTTGTTTTTACTAGTTATTGTTTTTTCCAGCTGATTGTGGCATTTGGAATTCTCCACTATTTTATAGGCTTTACCTGTTACCACCACTCTTACGTACATATTCTCACTCCAAGATTGCTCAAACTTGGAGAAAAAGCAATTGTTCAAAATATTTTATATGACTGTCCTTAACACAATATGCTGCTATTTCAGCCTGAAGGCAAAGTACAATTATGACCACACATTGTTACAATACGCAAAGAAGGAAAAATATAGCAACTACTACTTTGTCCGAATAAATAAATAAAACAAGCATTTACATTTCCAGTAGCTGAAAACAAATCAGCTTAAGGTAGTAATTGATCTCCTTAAGGTGAGAGATCAAGACTGTTATTCCATCTTAGTCTCTTAGTCCTGTCTGCTGTCTTTAATATCTGACACTGCAGATCATGACTTCTACACATCTGGTTTGGTCTGCCTCCTACCTGTTGGAACAGTTACAGAGAGTGACATCTGGTTCACACTCCTAAGTTACTCTTAGCAATACCAAGCTCCCAAAGACTCCATTTTAGGACCACTGTTAGTGTTACTACTTGGCCATATGATTCAAAGAAGCTAAGTGATTGCACTCAGGCTCATGACCAGTAGTTATACCTCTTGAGCGCCAAATGTTATGCACCACTGCAGACATGAAAAATGACCAGATTCGGCAATAAATCCACAAATGTAATTTTATTAGGAACACACAGTGCCTGTTTTGAGTGCTTTCATCAACTGGCACAAAGATGATGAAAGATAATCCAACACAAGATGTCCATCTATCTCAGTATGCGCACACACACACACACACACACACACACACACACACACTGAATGAACATACTGTGGAATAGATTTTTACGGCTTTGCCAAAATCACCTTTCCGGAACAGCCAATCTCCTTCAGAAATATACATTTCAAAAGAGCTTTTGGGTATTTGCTTTATCCTTTTGTAATTGTCCATAATGCCTGTCCACTGTGTTACTTGCTTCCAAGTGACTTGTTCTCTGTGAATATGTTTATGAAAGCAAACTGACGAAGAGCATATTCAACAGTGCTGGCTGCTACTTCAATTGCATGCAGACGCAGTCTGACATTCAGAAAACGTTATGTCTTTCAAAAGTTTGAAGCCACTGGCATCTTCAGCAGATGTTATAGTCCTTTTGCGTTTTAGAAATTCTTGACAAAAGACCAAACAAACATAAGTGATGTACTTTTCTGTCCACAATGCATTCTGCTTATCTTTGGACATGTTTCTAAACCTCCAAAAAATAAACATCATGGCTATGACAAACAGACTTAGCATTCTGATCCATACCAACATTAATAAAAAGATGGATATGATAGCGAGACACAGAGACAGGCAAAGAAAAAAAAAAGAGAGGTTAAGGCCTAATTCTGCACAGTAGAGTCCTCCCCATTGATACAAGATAGACAGACAGATAAAGAAAATGTGAGTAAATGCCCAATACAACTTTGAAATATTACTCAAATTCACTTAGAAAGTTAACAGAACAACAGGTGATGGATCAATATGTATTTTCAGAGCAAAAACAAGTATGCAACTCTAACTTTTGGTATTACTGACTGAATGCAATATTCAATAATTTAAAAGAAAATCAAGAAGTTTACGAAGGGCAGGGCAAAATATGAAGCAAAATCAGGGACAATTATAAGCTATGTTGAATACTTTCTCAAAGATATTTGAGGTTTTTCTTCACAAACTATGAGGTATAACGTAATCTGTTTGTGGTAAGTGCAATTAAAGTCAACAGTTATTAAAAATACTCCAATTTTTTATTTGATTTAATTTGTAATATTATTAATTTCAGTCTTCCAAAAGAATATACGTAAAAATAAAAACATTAACAAAATCTGCAGTTAACTATCGACCACAAGAGTTTTAAAAATTAATGCAGACATTCAACATAAACGAATGTTTTAACTGTTTTACTTATTGTGACTTATTTATTGCACCTTTTTGTAATGCATCCTTAAGGTAATTGTAAGTAATTTGCTTTGAAATATAACATTTCTATTCCTGGGTTTTGCACAAGAATGTAAGGTGGACAAAAAAATCAATGCATGCCCTAACAAAAGTGGATTTTGTAGCTGGCCAGGGTCTCAAGGCACACACAAAGAGTGCACATTATAAAGACAAACAGTACAGTCTGCAAGATATTAATGTAATTAATCACTGTTAAAACACAAACAGATGTGATTTGGAGGAGCAGAGCTCCAGGGCTTTGCAAGGGGTGTCGGTGCCTTTGAAAAGAAGCCTTATACACCATGGACATTGGCATAGCCCATAATGAGCAGCTCATGATTACTAGGTTGACTTTATGCACTTTTGCCAGCTTCTTGACATATGCTTCCTCTTTTTCCACATCAACAGATGGGAGGAATAAATGTCAGAAACACAATGCCATTTCAGGCAACAGCTGTTAGTACTTTCATAAGGGGAGAGATAAAACATTATCTCATTCATCTGGTCCTTCATGCCAGTATACAATGAAAATAAAGTATTGGTAAAATGATAGATTAAGCTGTACAATGGGAATATACATGCAGACACACACACACACACACACACACACACACACACACACACACACAAACACACACTCATTTACCTTTTCTCTGCTCTCACACAGCCACACACTCATACACACACCTACTTTCTCACAAAGTAAAACACAAACTTCATTTCTCATATGAATGGCTAGTTTAAATTACATACACATGCACTTTCTCTCTCATACAGAGAAACAAACCACCAGTTTAACTAAAATGCATACTCGTACACTCATACACTCACTCACACTTACCTTACAATGGCTAATTTAAATTCCACAGTAAGTGCAGACTGAGTTTTCATCCACGTCTGTAATGACATAAGCTGAGACAATGTGAGCTATGACCAGCTATGCCAGGAGAAGTAGGGCAGTGGATATGTAATATATACCAGCATAACTAGCTGGAGTTTTATAAAAAAAAAAATATATGTAATTTGTATATCAAACTCATTTGTAAAGGTGCTGGTGTTGAAAATGTATTTGTAAAGATGCTTGTGTTAAAAAAATGGACCAACAGTGGGCCCTGCTGGATGGAAAAAATAAATACACCTGTATGTCAGACTGTATTATAACTGCTGAAATGAATATATCATAACAGAGGATAGTTGGAAGAGAAGAGGTTAATCTCAGTCCAGCTAACTTTGAAAAATAGTCTGAAATTAAAGTACCTGAAAGGCCATAAAGATTATATCTTACAGTTCTGATGGCAGCCAGAGACAAAATGTCTGTGAAAACAAGCACAAGGAATCCTGATGTATTGTCCTTAGCAGTGAACTAATTGCTGGAAGGGTAGAAATGCTGAAATGGTTATATGGCTTCCAGATGCTATAACACGTTAGCAAAGCTCTTTCTTTGTGTATGGTAACACGTGTGACATTCTGGTTCAGTTTCTAGTAAAGGGGGGGTACTATGGGAACCAGAAGTCAGAAGACCAGATGTATGTGATGCCATTCTGTAATCCAGCACTGAAATGATGTTTTAGTACAGGATGAGACAGAAGTCGCAAAGCTGTCTGTTTTTGAAACCTGACATAGAAGGATCACTCGCCTACTTCATCTTGCCTTCCTTTAGTAAGTAACCAGGGAATAGTAACTCTTTAGCTCATTCAGGAAAATATAGTGAGATTAGTTAAGTACTGTTTTTCTGTATCTGTGTGACTATCTGTATTTTTAACATTTCCAATTATTGAAACTCTGGTATTTACTGTAAACAGATATTTAGTATTTTCATGTTTGTTTATTATTTATTATTAAATGTATTTAAACATTTCATTGTGGCTGGTCTTTTAGAGAATGTTTTAACCTTTGAGAGCATCTATTTGGTGACAATGTGGCCACTCCTGGAAGCCTTACTGCATTTGTCAAACACTACCATTTGTATTAGTATTAATTTCACTCAGTATAATTGGGTGCCCTTGTAAAAGCCTTAGATAGCTGGCGTTGGAGTGTCCTGTTGGCAGTATCTACCTTAAAGTCTGGGCAGAAGGGCATAGCTAGTAAATCTGTGCCAGCCTTTCCCAGGTGTGTGTGTATGTGTGTTAAAAACAAACTTCAAATAGTGTATGCGCCAGATACTTGAAGCAGGGACACAGAGCACTGGTTTCACAGAGAGGTGGGTGGTGGAGGACTTGGCCTGGGACACTCTGATGAGGACTCAACTCTACAGCTGTGCCAGTGGGCGTCTAATTGGGGCTCCGGAGAGAGAAATAGGGAAACCCAGACTGAGTGCATTCCCTGTGTGCTCTTAAGGAAATTCTGCTTGGTGCAGAGAGTTGCATCTGGAAATACTGTGTGCATCTATTTTTGTTCCAAGTGAACATATCTCACTGGTGTCAGTGGTGAGGATTCAAGCTCCTTACTTACAGGCCCAGAGGGTGGATGTCACATGAGCATGAACAGAAAAAATTAAAATAAAATCAGGATTTAAAGAAGCCAATCGGGAATTCGTGTTACCCTATTATTTTGAGCCCAAAACCAGGAAATACCAAGGAATTCGGTACAGTTGAGAGTTATGACATCAACCTCAATGAATTACTGAACATGTAGGACTGATCACATGGGATTATACTACACCAGGAATCGAGAAATAGATGCAAGAACACCATATACTGCAGCAATCTTAACCTAACAACTATGGTGTATTGCATACTGACAAACACAAAATTATATAAAAAAATCAAAATATGTACACAGAAACTAAAGCAATGTGGAAAAAAGACAACTACGTAGTTGCAAAAGTAGTAGGATCAACAGGACTAGTAAAACGTGAAGAATACTTTTAGTATGCTAACAACACAGATAACTTCATATGAACTGATGAGTTCCAAGCAAACTACTTGGAAATGTTTTGTTTAGTCAGTACTTAATATGGATTTTCAGTACTGCAATGCCACAATGAGGAAAAGGTAATCACAGGTAAAACAAATGCATTGTATGCCAACACTAGAAGTGCATGGTGTAAAAATGGTGTAAAAATAGCAATGTGATAACACAAAGAAGGTCAACAGAAGCAAACTCAAGATACTGCATTTCAACACTAGAAGTTATAGTAATAAAATAGTTTTATGGTTTAAATGCATTTATTTTATTTATTTATTTTATTTTATTTTACATTTGTTGACCGGGCTAGTCTAGCTGGATGTATGTCCATTTTCAGTAGAGGCCCGGGGAGAAAAGCTCCAATGATTATAAAAGTTTAAACATAGTCAGGCAATACAATACAACAATAGAAACATATAGAAAAGAGCTAGTGAATACACATAGTAATAAAATAAGGTTAGAGCACAACTCAACAAATATAATGAACAGAATATGTTAAAATTTTTTTTTTTTTTTTGTTCTACAGTATGTGAGGGATAACATATTTCTATAAAGTTGATATGTGAGGTAGCCTTTACAAGGCTAAGGGAGTAAAGATGGTAAGGATTAAGGAGGTAGTAAAGAATAGAGAGGAAGTGGAAGGATTAAGCTGGGTAGGTGCAGGAGCAAAGCCAGTGTTTGTTGAGATGAACTTTCAAATGTCTTTTAAAAAGAGGGAGGGATGATAGAGATGTGATTTCAGAGGGTAGATTATTCCATATTTTTCCAACGGAGTTGGAAAAGAGACTGTTACCTGCAGAGTTTGAGGGTTTGGTTATATTAATCAGTAGTTTGTTGGAAGAGCGTAGATGTTTCAGGTTGTTATATGGTGAAATGAGGTTAGAGAGTATAGGAATTTTAGTTGGTTGGTATAAGATCTTGTGTGCTATTAATAATTGATGAAGACTGAGTAGGTTGGGAAATTCAAGCCAACCTAGATGTTTTAAGTTCAGACAATGATGAGTTTTAAATGGGGATCCTGTGGCAAATCTAGCAATGTTATGGTAAGATGTTGCAAGTTTCTTGAGGTTGTTTTTGGAGATATTGGTGAAGATGGGGGAAGCGTATAGGAGAGTAGAGATAAGGTGAGATCTGGCTAAGGTGGTCCTAGCTTCAGGTGTCAGGAAGGGTTTTATTCTGTAAAGGGATCCGATTTTTTTATTAACAGATTTGATAGTGTTGTTGATATGGGGGTCAAAGCTGAGATTATTGTCAATAGTTATTCCTAATAGTTTAGCTGTTGAGTCTGGAGAGATAAGTGTGTTGTCAGTGGAAGTAAGAGTTAAATTGAGTGGTGCAGTTTTGCGTGAAGGTGAGAATAGTAGCAGTTTGGTTTTCTTGGCGTTAAGGAGTAGGCAACGGTCGCAGAACCAATGTTCAACAGTGGTAAAAGCTTTTTGGGTGAGTGACTGAAGTTCATTTAGTGAGTTGGCAGAACAGACTATGGTAGAATCATCTGCATATTGTATGCAGGTAGATTGTGGGATAGCAGATTGTAGGTCATTGATGAAGATAGAAAATAGAAGGGGGCCTAAGATGGAGCCTTGAGGTACACCCAAAGATATAGGAAGGAGATTAGATAATGTATTTTTCCAGAGAACTGCTTGCTGGCGGTTTTCTAGGTAAGATATGAACCAGGTTATGGATGGAGGATCAAGTGAGAGAGATTTTAGTTTGTGTAGAAGAAGTTTATGATTAACCATGTCAAATGCTTTAGATAAGTCAATGAAGACTGCAGATGATAGGTAGTTATTGTTGCGGTTATAGTTGATTGTGTTGGTGAAGGTGAGTAGTGCAGTGGTAGTGCTGTGGAAGGGTCTGAAGCCATGCTGACAGTTGGCAAGTAGGTTATGATGTAGAAGGTGGTTAAGAAGCTGCTTGTGGATACATTTTTCCATGATTTTAGCTATAGGTGATAGAAGAGCTATAGGACGAAAGTTAGAAAGGTCATTAGATTTACCTCCTTTGTGAAGAGGGATGATGTGAGATATCTTCCAGATAGAGGGGAAAATTCCTTCATTAATGGATCGATTTATCAGTATAGAGATGGGGTAGGAAATAGCCTTGGCTCCTATTTGTAGGAATTCAGCTGGGAGTTTGTCAGCAGAGGGGGTGGTTGGTCTTAGCTTTTTGAGCAGTGATAAGATGAAGGAGGTTGATACAGGTTGAAAATGAAAGGATGGAGATACATTTATACCAGGTAAGAGTAGCTTAGAGGTGTCAGGAGTTAGGTGACTAGCAAGGGTTTGGAGATTATTAGTGAAGAATGAATTGAAGTCATTAGCTATTTGTGTGGGGTTGTCTGGGTTAGAGTCTTGAGGGTTGGGTGTGATAGGTTGGCCTGGGGATAGGAGATTGTTCATACTGGCCCAGAACTTTTTGGGTTCCTTTTTGGAGGTTTGTTGAAATTGGAGGTAGTAGTTCTTTTTATCTGTCAGGATGGCTTTTTTTGTACTGTTTCTAAGTTGTCTGAAGTTTTGGTGGTCAGTTGGGTTCTTGGTGGAACGCCATTTCACCCAAGATTTATTTCTTTGTTTGATTTTTTGCCTAGTTTTGCAGGTTAGCCAGGGAGCAGGTTTAGCCTTGGTTCTAATGGTTTGACTTGGGGCATGATTATCTAGGATAGATAGGAAAGTGGAGTTGAAGTATGCTACTGCTTCATTAAGTGGGAGATATTTTAGAGGGGACCAGTTATTTTGAAATAGTTCAGTTAGAAAGTGATTGGAGTTGAAATGCTTTTTTGAGCGAAATGCTCTGTATGTGGTAGGTAAGTTGAGGCTAGTTTTATGTCGGATGGCATAAGTAAGAGAATGGTCGCTTAGGTCTTCTGGAAGGATACCTACTTTGTAGATTAGTTGAGGAGTATTAGTAAGAATCCAGTCTAAGGTGGTTTCATTGTTGTTGGTTTTATTGATTCTGGTAGGACTATTTATTAGTTGGGTAAAGCCATGTAGGTTTATATGGGAGCTGGGGTTTGTACTATTGCATGAATACCAATCAATGTTAAAATCGCCTAGGACTAGTGTTTCTTGTGGGAGATGGGTAGAGAGTGAACTGTGGATGCATTCAAGTGAGTTGATGTTATTTCCTGGGGGAAGATAAACACATATAATATTTATGGTTTTACTACTGTTGATGTGGAGTTTGGAGCAGATAACTTCTGCCTGTTTATCAAGGCAAAGAGTATGATCTATAGTACAGATTCGGAATTGAGCCTTATAGAGAATTGCTACCCCACCTCCCTTCTTTGCTGTGCGATCAAGTCTAAGGATGTTATACCCAGGTGGGGTAATTTCGTTGTCTTTTATGGAAGGTTTTAGCCATGTTTCGGTTAGACATAGAATGTCAAATTGATGGTTTTCTAGAAGGGCATGGACTTGAGTAGTTTTGTTACAAATACTATGAATATTCAAGTGAGCAATAGAGAGAGAGTTGGTGAGACTGGTTGATGACAGAAATGTACATTTGTCTTGCTTAATGTAGTTGGTGGTGTTGGAGTGGTGTGGCCCAGGGTTTGGATTAATGTCTCCATCTAATAGTAAGTGGAGGAGTTTAAAATCTTTTGGGTGTAGAAGTTTGTCAAAGATATTGGTTAGTTTTTTTGATTTCGGTTTGCTTAATTTGATGAAGGATAATTTATGGTAATTGGTTAGTATGTAGTTGGGTTGGGGACTGAGATTAATGAGGGTTTGGGAGAAAGTAGTTGTAGGTGTAGAGGTATGTTTAGAGGGAAAAGGGATAGTAGAGTGAAGTGGGTATTCAAGGTAGGTTATAAGGTAGGTAGTAATGAGAAAGGAAGATAGTGTTAGGTAGATAGGTAGTTTTAGTTGTGAGTGAGTTACTGTTATGGACATAGTAATGGTTGGGAGGTGAGTGAGGAGGAGATAGGAGGTTAGTGCTAGTAAGGGGGGGAGGTGATGTCACTTTAAGTGAATGGGGGTGGAGGTTGGTAAGTTACTTGGTGGTAGTATGTTCAGTGGACAATGTGATAGGTTCTTATCTGATTGGGTTAGGTAGGAAGGGGTGTGGCCAGTAGTGTAATAAATGTAGGAGTACTGGGGGTGGGTAAGATTTGGGGGTAGGGTAGGGGAGCGGAGTGAGCCCGAAGGGCGAACGGAGCGGGCAGAGACAAGAGAGTGGACACCCAAGGAAGACGATCAGTAGTACGGGAGAAAGAAGCAGGTAAGTTAATTAAGTTTAGTAGTGTGAGAAAGCTAAAGAAGGTCAGCAGGCTAGTGTATCATATGTATAGTCAGGAGAAAGGAGTTAGGTTATTACAAGGTGCTTAGACTTGTAAGACAGTTTGGGTGTAGTGAGAAGTATATACTGGGATAAGTGTAGGGAAGTGCAGAACAGGTTCTAGGGAGAGAAGAATCAAAAAACAGAGCATTAAAGTAGGGCTAGGGGGTCTGGTAGGGAGATAAATGCAGGGTCTATGATACTGAACAGTAAAGATGCCTCCTAGTGACCAGTGAGTTAATTGCAACAGGACCCACTTACAAGGGGCCAGGCTGTAGGAGAGAGGGGGTTGGGTACAATAATACAAGAAGAGAGAATAGGTAGTCAATGTGCGAAGGCCAACTGTACAGGAAAAAATGTAGTTGGAGGGGGTTGTAGGCTGCTGGCTAACCTGAGTGGGAAACTTGCCTAAGGTAGCAGGGTTCTTAAATCTGAGATATTGCTACAAGGGTCAGGTATGTAGATTAGCACATACTTTCACTGTCTTAAGCAAGCTGGCTTCTCGAGGAGCTGGTGGGTAATTCCAAAGTCCGTACAGTTTCCAGACATTTCAGGGAGAGGGATCTTCTGGGAGATCAGGTATTGACTGTACAAGTTCACCAGGCTAGTATAAGTAGGAAGAGAGAGGGAGTGAGATAGATAGTATTAGGAGTTATAGCTAGTATAAAAAGAAATAAAAATCAGATGGACAATTACTACAACAGTTATTACATAAACAACAGTAAGATCGCTAACTTGTACAAAACATCAAGCATTAGAAAAAAGAATGTATATACTGCTGCTGTCACTGGGATATAACAATGTAAATGACTGGATTTCAAATCTGAGAGAATATCAAGAATTCAACTGTTTCAGGAAAGTGAAAAGAGGTAGGGGAAGAGGAGAAGTACTAATTATAATAAAGAATAACACAAGTATGATAAAGGTAGAAACTGAGCAAAGCAAGAGAAACATGATATATTATGTTTTGTTGCACTGAAAATAGAGAATATATCTGTTAGACTGAGAATGGTTTTCAGGCCCATAAGACATTAGAAACCTTTCTGACTGATGTACTTTAGAAATGAAAGGATAATGCTTTACATACAGGGGAGATTTTAATGTATCCCATCTTTAAGAGACTACTACAAGTGCTTTCATTCTAGTATCTCACAACACTCCCTAAATTTAAAATCCCCAATCACTCCTTAAAACAAAAATTCCACTTTCCTCTCTAATCCTAACATCCCAACTGCTGTCTAATCCTAACCCTCCCTTTTATCCCTGAGATCCCCAAGTACTCCCTGAACTTAAAACTCCATTCCCCTCCCTGAACCTAAACTCCCTAACCAATCATAAGCCTAAAGCTCCCTATACAAAAAACTCCCTGGATTCCCCCCAGCTCTAACCTCCCCTCCTGCTTCCTAACCATAAAACTCCCAACCCACTCCCCTAAACCTAAATCAACTTCCTGATCATTACTGGAACCCCCTGGCTACACTCCTATGGCTGCCACACTCGCCTTGCTCAAATGTGAATACTGAGTTAGGTTAAGGTGTGGCAACTCTACTCTCTTTGCACAGCTGCACACCTTGTCTGAACTCATACTTGAGTTTGAGCATGAAAAGCAACTTGTGTAAGCTACAAGACACGGGAGCCCCTGGGTTTGACAGAGTGGTCGCAGAGTGTCTGGGACACAAGAGTTTGTAGTAAACACCTGTTTCACTCATCTAATCCTAAAGAACAGTTCAAATTTGTTTTACAATTTACTACAAAATATAGGCTTTACCAAGACTGTGGATGGCCTTAGTAGATGGGATAAATCTTCTGAATTTGGTGCATTTGAATAAGACTTATTACAGTATTACTCATAAATTTACTCATAAATTGCTACCACCACTACATGACAGTAATCACATTACAATCAAGGTTGATTTGATTCCTCTATAAGATAATTTAATAAATTAAAGAGGAATTTAGAAACTGAACAATACAGTTTTAACAAAGAGTACAATTATATAAACATTTTAATTCCAGTGACTGGAAGTCTACCATCTACAGGACAAACATCAAGGACAGCCAATGATCCATATTTGTTCTGATGATACCAAGCAGATCTGCATGAGACAAAGATGTGTTAGGAACTTTAATTAGTAATCAAAATAGGAAGTCACAGAAGGAAAAAATAAATAAATAAGAGCACAACGTATAAAAAATGAGCATTTCTTCACTGCATCAGGACAAGAAAATATATCTCAGTACTTGTAAACTAGTTAAAAGTGATGTAAGAACATATATAAAAATCTTGAGATTAATTTACTAAACACATGCAAAAATAATAAAAGGTGATTCCATACGGATACTGTTGAAAACAAAACTAGTACATCTTTGGTATTATAGTTACAAGAAGGTAAAAAGAAATGCCATTCCAACAAGCACCTGTTGTGTTTTTGGATTACTTTGTCATTCCAACAAGGAGAAAATAAAATTAGTCAAGTCTCACTTCTTGAATATCTGTGGTTATAACTACAAAGCACAAAATAACAATTTAATCGACTGCAAACGTAAATATTCAGTACCAATCTTTAAAAGGACTGAAGCCCACATTAGAGACTTAAGCATAAACAAGGTAAAAGGTGTGGATAATATAAGCAATTCAGACATCAGTACTTTTATGTCCTCCCTATTGCCACCTTTGAAGTTCTTATTTAAACACAGGTTTGACAAGGGAATCATACCACATGATTAGAAAATTGCAAATATCAAACTGGTATTAAAAATAAAGAGATTATCATGGCAAGAACTGTTATCAAGCAAGTAGCTTGATCTCATGGGCAATCAAGCTAATGGAATCAATTATTTTGGATAGGCTGAATATGGAAATACAGCAGAATGATTATGACTACATCTATCAACATGCTGATCTAGAAAGAAAATTCACTATCACATGTAACTGAAGGTTCTACACATTAACATAATTTACACAGATTTTCAAGCACTTCTGATACAGTTGAGCTATACTTACAAATTAGAAAATTAATTAAACAATCTGTCAGACCTACTCATAAAATGGACAAGAGAATGGTTAAAAGACAATGGTACATACAATGGGAGAAAGAAAATAGTTTAAGGCATTATATAAATCAGGGTATTGCCCAGGGTTCTGTTCTTGGACCCCCCTTACTTACTATCTGTATGCCTGATGGGAGTATTTTCTATGTAATTTATGTTGATGACATAACAATAGGACAGGCAAATAGCACTGATTCAGATGGGAATATCCTACAGATGAGTTTTGTTTGATTAAGCGACTGAGCTGTGCAGAATACAATGATTATCAATGTAGGAAAAACAAAATGTATGTCCTGTGGAGCAAATAAATGTAAAAGATCACATACTTTAAATAATCCAGTATTAAAACAAGTGAAAACATTCTGTTGATCAGAAGCTGACCTTTGAGAATCACACTGAAGTAGTTTGTTTAATTGCCACCAAAATGCCTGGTATTATATTACAACTACTTAGAGGTAGGGAGGAACATTTAATCAAAGAATTCCTTATAACATTGGTTAGACGTAAATGGAAATAAGGAGTCTTGAAGTAGCAACACTGGAGAAATGAGTCAAATACACAAAATATAGCAGGTTCAAAAAAGCTTCACAAAGAGAATCATGCAGTTTAGAAACACGATGCATTATGACAGCCTGAGCCAGTTAAACACATCTTTCAGAAAACTAAGAGAATATGTGATTATAATACACAAATGCTGTCAGGAACCTTATTTATTTGAGGGTGCAGGACTGCAGAGGTCCTTGTTTTGGGAACATAGTTTAAGCAAGCCCATCATACTGTTCCTTGCCCATAGGGTTGTCAAAATAAAGTGTATTTTAATTCTGAGTACACTGTGGAAGCTGAGAAGAGCATTCCTGACAAACATTACACAAAGAAGCAATAGTGATTCTGTGAACTTTATCTGTACACTGTCTTAGGGTTACTCCTGGTATGGTGTTACAAACCCTAAGCATTTGGAGAAAGTAAAAAAAAAAGAAGACATATATGGTTTACTAACCCATTGTTCTGTAATAGATATAATATACTGATGATAAGATATACTGCAGTGGTGGTGCTGCGGTAGCGTTGTCGCCTCACAGTTAGATGTTGCCCATTCGATTCTCAGTTAGAGCGTCTTCTGTGTGGCGACATGCGTGAATGGGCGTTCCTTCGTTGAATGTTGTGCATTAGGCCCGGCAAGCCAGCACGTCAAAATCTACTGCCAATCATTAGCGGACCGGAATTCCGCTGTGGAAACCCCTAACCGGGAAAAGCCGAAAGAAAGAAAGAATACTGATAAGATCTCCAGTTTCTTCCCTTCAGAAAAAGCTCACCCACTCTAGCTGTCTAGCATCTCTACCATTGAGATGCCCTAGTCCCCTCGATATTGGCCTGCAGAATCCAGATGTCTGTATATGTACAGACATTGAAGAAAGTATCACACCATTATAGAAGCAAGAAAAATTGAAAGCGTCAGAAAAAACAGTGCCTGTGACTTGCTTGCTTTCCTACCACTCCATGCCCATTTTAATTTATTGCTGGTCCTAATGAACTTGATTTTGGTATATTTTCTAACTTGCATTTTCTAAAGAAACATGTTCAGTCATGCATTTAAATGGTCTTTGCCTGACTATGTCTTAGTAAAATGTTGTTGTCTTTTGGCTTTTCCCGATTAGAGGTCGCCACAGCGGAACTCCGGTCTGCTAATGATTGGCAGTAGATTTTCACGGTGCCGAGTCACCAGCTCAACACCCAACCTCCAACGAAGGCACGCCCATTCACGCATGTCTTTCGGAACGCAACTCGACCCGCGCGGAGGACATGCAGACTCCACACAGAAGGCACTCCCCGCACACTAGCTGAGAATCGAACGGAAGAACCTCTTGCTGTGAGGCAACAATGCTACCGCTGCACCACCGCGGATGTCTTAGTAAAATAAAAAATAAAAATAAAATAAAATTTCCTCTGGAAATCTTTTGAAGTTCTCCAAAAAATTGACTGTGCTGATCATTTCTTTGTATTGCCTCTCCATTCCGCCTACTGTCTACTATAACCACTTTAAGTTCAGTTTTATTACCATGCTTAACTACCCAAGTACTTCCACAATGAATTACAAACATGAACAGCACAATATGAAATTCAATAACCAAAAAAATGGCACAGTTGGCACAATAAACTTGAAATAATTTAGCAGTGAACATTTTCTTACCTAAACAAGCACAACTAAAACAGTAAATGATAATATTATAATATAAGTCATATTACAATTTTATCAGATAAACAAAAAAATGGCAACCTCCAGAAACATTATACCATACATGAGCCAATGTGATAAAACAAACGGATATTTCAATAGGCTATGGAAATAAAAAAATCCAAAAAAGTCCATCAGTAGTTGTAAGAATCAAAGTTTAATTTTAGCCACAGACTAAAAGTGTCCATTTAAAAACAGTCCAAGGTTAAAGGTTGCTATAGCACTGTCAAGGACTTAAAAACAAACAAGCTCCTGGATACACAAGTATGACAGCAGACCATTAAAAATAACTGTTCATCACAACAAGGCTACTTCTGCATGTCTATCACTTTTTGAGGTTTGAGAAGCAAGTGGTAGTAAACTGGTACAGTGATTGGTTTTGCCTTCTCACAGCTCATGGTTCAAGGTTTTTGTCCCTGCATGCCTTCTGTGCAGATTCTGAAGTCTCACTGTGTTTGCTGGGGTTTTCTCTGGTTGCTCCATGTCTCCTCAAAATCATACCAATGCATAAATTATCAAGCTTGTAAACTGATCAAGTGCACATGGGGGTCTGTGAATCTTATGGGGGCCCAGCATCATCCTTCTTTGGAAAGTTTCACTGATTTAATGCCCAATGAGTTCCAGGGCAGGATCTGTCTATCCTACATAAAGCTGAACAGGATAAGACAGATATGGATATTGGAAAATTAATTAAATGATTAAATTTGAAATGGTCAAAAGGAAACGGTATTAGTTTAAGTAATACTGACATCTACCTACACAAGCAGAAATGCAATAGCCATCTTATCCATTTCTAAAGCAGTACTGGCAACAGAATATCAGACTATTTTCACTATAATTATAAACTGGTTTCTTTTGGTGTCCAAAGCAATGCAAAAGGAAACTGGACCTCTACACTAACAATAGGCTTATGCAGTGTCTTTTCTTGAACATGTCCAGAAAAATTTAAAATGAATATAGCAGAAAATATAAGTTAAAGGCAAATGAAACCGTACAACTCAGTTTACACTAACAATGAAGAAACTGAGTCTAGCTAACGGCACCAATTCAGTCATACTTAAAGTAAAAAACAAAAATTAAGATGTTCTTCTACCCTCATATGTAAAATCTCAACTAGATTTGAAATATTTTATTTTTATATGACACCTAGAAAGAGGGTGATTACAGTATTCTGAAAATAGACTGCCATCTAAGAAAATGAAGTCTCTTAATAATATAAGAGATACGGAAAGAACAATACAAACATACAACATACAGACAAAACGCGAGGAAACAAGTCAAGGCATCTAATTATTTATTAATCAAGTACACTACAAGGAAGAAGTAATCTGTCTTCTAGGTTCACAGGTAAGTGCTAGTCAATCAGTCTGCAGACCATTACAAGCCTGGCCAAAAAAAGAAAAACTTTTCAAAAAGTCCCCACTAGCCTCAAGAAGAGAAAGACCTGCATTCAGAATCAACTGGTCTATATAACAGTGAAGTTCCTTTCTGATAAAGTTTATTACAGGTATTTGGAAACACACAGGGTCCTGGTGCTGCATCCAGATTGAAAAAATATGTAATTTTTCTCATGGGCAATCTGGCTAGAAGAACATTAAGCACTGTTAAACCTATGTGTGAAGACAGGTGAAGGCTGCCGGCCTAGTCAGATAGAATTTTGTACACAATTCTGTCATTTGTAAATATTAATGTAAGCCACAGGCTTGTTCTCTTAAATGTGAAGACTGCATTGGATAGTTGTTGTTGTCTTTTCGGCTTTTCCCGGTTAGGGGTCGCCACAGCGGAACTCCGGTCCGCTAATGATTGGCAGTCGATTTTATGGTGCCGAATTGCCAGCCTGATGCCCAACCTTCAGTGAAGGCACACCCATAAAAACGTAACAGTGCACTCTGCTGTAAGAAAGCTAAGTCAAGCATTTTATGACGGTCTTTGATGTCAAAATTCGGAGCCGATATGTCCAAAGGGAAGTATCCTGCCTATTGCTAGAATTTGCATGTATAAATGTCCTTTATTGCTCTGGTTTCTGATCAGGTGTAAAGAATGTAAATGCAGTTTCTGTTAGCATGGGAACACCAGGGAAGTGTGAAGAATGATGTCATGTGACGCAGCTCTGTGTTATCAATTTAAAGACAGAGAATCAAAGAGCTCAGAGCATTTTGTCTTGAAAACATCCAGCATCACCAGCACTGCTTTGCTCTATATGTAAGTTATTTAGAACTGTGTTTTCTCTTAGACTAATCTTCCTAATTCCTAGCTATTTCTAAGTGTTTTTCTGTGTTGATGTCAGAACTTTTCTAAGGTATTATTTTAAGTATGGATAATAATATTGCAAAGTAATAATTGGACAACCTTTCAGAAGGGCCTTCGAGTAGCTGATAAATATTAGTGGGTGGTGGCAGCTGGTACTACCTTTTAGACTGGGCAGAAAAGGGGCACAGCTAGAGAACCTGTGCCAACCTTCCCCAGGAGTGTCCGTGTGGTTGTATAAACTCTTATCTCAAAGTGCGTGTGTGGGCTACTTGGGCAGGGACACAAAGCACTGGTTGGACAGAGAGGGTGCTGGAGGTTTTAGCTTGCACACTAGGCCAAGATTTAGACCCCATGGCTGTGCCAGTGGGAAGTCTTACTGGGGACCTGGACAGAAAGGGAGAAACCAGCCCCAGACTGGCTGTGATCTCTGTGTGCTCTTAAGGGAAATTGTACTTTAGTGTGTATTTATTATCCTTTCCCTATATGGACGCACCCCACTGGTGTTAGTGGTGAGGATTAAGGCTCCTTGATTGCTGGGCCAGGGCACAGGTGTCACACATTAATTGTTTGGCAGTGGAGGGATATCCACACCACATATTACTTGGTTGGCAAATACTAAATGGCTTCTAGTGGTGTGGGTAGAGTGAATTCCTGTAGCTTGTGTACAGTGACCACTGAAGGTGGTTTGTACTCTAAATCAGCCACGCAGTGAATACTCAGAGTTAAGATCACAATTACTTTATTCCTTTTGTTAGCTTAGTTAGTCAGGGCGAGCAGGCAGCATGTCAGCAGAGGAGTATGGAAAGCTGACAAGGAGCCAACTGGCTGAGATGTGCCAGGCTAGGGGACTGGTGCATGGAAACCTGACTAAGGCAGACATGATTGCAGCTTTGGTCACAGCTGCATCAGAAAACAGCAACCAGGAAGACAATCAGACTGGCACTGGAGATGTACCACTCTCAGAGAATGGACTGCTCAACCTTTCTGCAGAGGACTTAAAAATCCATCTGGAGCTAAAGAGACTTGAGTTGGAGGCCAAGCGTCTGGAAACAGAAGCAGCTGAAAGACTGACATGTCTGCAGGCTGAGGAAAATGAGAAACTGCTATGCCTGAAAGTGGAGGAAAAGGAGAGGCAGAGGAAGCATGAGAAGGAGAAGCTGACTCTTCACCAGAGTCATGGAGGTAATGGGGAAGAAAGTAACTGGACCCCAGAAGCACAAAAGTCAGTAAATTTCTTCTGCAGTTTAAAGAGGGGGATAACTGTGATAGTTTCATTCATATGTTTAAGAGGGTATGTAAACAGTATGATGTTGAATAAACAGTATGATGTTGAACAAAGTCTCTGGGTACGGTTCCTGACACCCTTACTCCATGGTAAAGCTGTAACTGCGTTGTCTAAAATGTCCGACGTTGATTATTTTAATTACACTGTTAAGCATTGCTTGTTAGAATTGTTTAAGCTAACACCTGAAACGTATAGGAAAAAGTTTTGTGAGCATAGACACAAGGCAGATGAAAGTCTGTGTGAATATGTTGCTGAACTGAGCACTTATTTTCATAGGTGGGTGAGTGGATGTCAGGTCACCACTTTTGAAGCGCTGGCAGACCATTGGGGGAGGGAACAAGACCTTAGCATTTTGCCTGAGGACATGAGGATCTGGTTAGCTGATAGACATTGTGCTACTTCAGATGAGTTGGGGGGAAAAGGGAGACCTACACCTAGCAAGCAGGGCATCCCTGCACAGGAAAGGGACCCCCCCCCCCGAGTACTGCTCATGGGTCTAAAGGAACCCATGGTGGGCAGCACAGACTGTCCCAACAGAATCTGCCAGTAAAAACCACGAAAATGAAATACAAACAAGTAAAACAAAATAACCGGTACCAACTGCAGGCAAGATGAAAACGTAAAACTTTTTATTAAAATGGTTATAATCCTCGCACTTCTTCAGACCATTTGACAAACCAAGCACATCCAGCATATATACTTGAGAGTGTCAATCATTCAATTAAATAGATAATTAAATTCATAAATCAATTATTCAACTAAACAAATAGAACCTCGTATTAAAAGAACAAATGTTCCAATAACCAAAACAACACCTACAAAAAATCCTACATTGTATATGGAATATATATTTACTTTACATTATAAATAAATAAATACTCAAACATATAAATGCTACACAATTCATATAATGGCCACTACAAATATGTATAGAAATGAATAAATAATACTTATTGTACGATTGTGAACAGCTCTAAATTTATCTTAAAAGAGCTTTAAGTTTCAGAAGACATTTTATGGAACAGGACTCATTAAGGCCTGGGGGAACAAAGGCATTAGTTTTTAGCTGCCAAAGCAGCTCTTGTTCCTCTAATAACAAATTCCAAGGTCCTCCTCTGGGATCTTTGGTAATTTTCTGAACTATCATAAATAAAAATTTGTGATTACTATTATCGATTATATGTTTGGCAAGAGCATTGGCAGTATTTTTCTTGGAAATAGCATACAAGTGTTCATAAATACGTTGCTTAAATGACGTTCAGTCTTGCCAAAATAAAAAGCATGACATGTTTGACATGCTGCTAAGTACACTACTCCTTCAGACAAACAATTATATCTATGGTTAATATAGTATTTAACACCTCTTATATGAAATATGGCCCCGGTTTGTACATATTTGCAATAATTACAGTGACCACATTTGAACATCCCACTATTAGGTTTATGTTGTTGCAATGGGCGTTCAAAAATTGTCTTCAGGGAAAGTACCCTTTTAAACACCATTAAGGGTTTTGTTCCTAGAATATCCCCACATTGAGAATCTTGCAAAATCAATTCCCAATTAATGTTGAGAATGTTCCTAAATTCCAATACAAGTTCATTATATGGTGTTATTAAACTGGATCTATAATTAGTAATACCAGATGGAACAATCCTATTATTACTAGAAACATTTACACTATCCAAAACGGGAACCTGTGGATTAAATAAAGGGGCCAACATGCCATTTTTTCTCTTATATTGAATTTCTTTTATGAGATTAAGGACCATACTATACGGATAATCCCTATTCAAAAACATATACAATGCAGGATTTTTTGTAGGTGTTGTTTTGGTTATTGGAACATTTGTTCTTTTAATACGAGGTTCTATTTGTTTAGTTGAATAATTGATTTATGAATTTAATTATCTATTTAATTGAATGATTGACACTCTCAAGTATATATGCTGGATGTGCTTGGTTTGTCAAATGGTCTGAAGAAGTGCGAGAATCTGCCAGTAGCAAGGGAAGCCACTAGTCCAGGTACATGTCCAGGACCTAGAGTTAAATGTTTTGGATGCAACCAGTGGGGCCATGTGGCATACAGATGTCCACAGAAACAAGGTGGGGAACAAAAGATGAGAGAGCCAGTAAGTGGGAAAGACAAAATGCCAATAGTAGTTTGCCTTGAGACAACAGGGGTACCGAACTACCATCCTGCAGATGTCCTGATAGGGAAGGATTTGGAAGACGCAGCATCATGTGTTTATGCAGTTACACGTAGTCAGGCTAGGAGACAAGCATGTGGGTCTGGTAGCCTGGGGGGACCCAGACAGACTGCATACTTGCAGCCAAGACTGGTGAGGTGGTTACTTCAGGGAAGGGGCTACTCTGTAGTAGTGAGACTGAATGACAACCACAGCTGCTCGTGGGTACTGGAGTTCCCTTGGACAGAGAGACTGCAAAGGTAGAGGTGAGTAGTAGTACCCAGGCTGACAGTGAGGCACCACAGTCAGAGGATGCCAGACGTCCTGTGGAAGGGGCGCTGGGAGGGTTACAAAGAGAGAGTTGAGACAGGCTCAGCTCTCAGACTCTACACTGCAAGGCCTGAAGCAGGTAGCTAGTGAGGCACCTGATTCTCAAGGGAAGGGGGAATCTGTATACTGGGACAAAGGGTTACTGTATAGAGTGTGGACCACTGAGGGTGGGCTAGAAAGTGAGTGAGAGGGTACAGCAGTTGGTACTGTCTGGCACTTCTAGCCATAGCACATGATATTCCCTTTGCAGCTCATATGGGCATGAAACGTACAAAGAGACGTTTTATGCAGAACTTTTATTGGCCTGGAATTTCCATAGATGTAACAGGGTACTGCAAGACCTATGAACAGTACCAAAAGGTAATCAAGGTAGGAGACAAGGTGATAGCTCCTTTGATGCCTTTGCCTGTGATTGAGGAGCCATTTCAAAGGGTAGCTATGGATATTGTGGGGCCTGTGAGTAACCCAAGTTACACAGGGAAAACGTATATACTAGTGGTAGTGGAGTATGCTACATGATACCCTGAGGCAGTGGCTCTGTCCTCCACTGAGGCAGAAAAGATGGTAAATGCTTTGTTAGAGATTTTCAGCAGGTTAGCTATCCAAAAGAAATACTGACTGACACAGGTGCCAATTTCATGTCAGACCTGCTGGCTTGTCTGTGGAAGTCCTGTGGGGTGAAGCACCTGAAGACCACCCCCTACCATCCCCAGACTAATGGTCTTGTTGAGAGGTTAAACGCTACAATCAAGTCCATGCTACAAGCATTTGCAGAACAGTTCAAGAGGGAGTGGGACAAATATTTGACCCATCTGTTTGCTTACAGACCGGTTCCCCAGGAATCCACAGGTTTTTCACCCTTTGAGTTGTTGTATGGGCATAGGGTGAGGGGACCACTAGATTAACAAAAGATGAGTGGGAAGGTGAGTGTGAACCTCACAAGGAGTCTGTTGTGACATATGTCCTAAACCTCAGGACAAGGCTCAGGGAACTCATAGGCTTGGCCCAGAAGAACCTGGCAGAAGCCCAACAACAGTAAAAGGTGTGGTATGACAGGAATGCTCGAGCTAGAGAGTATGCTGTGGGGCAGCAGGTAATGGTTTTTATTCCTGTCAGACAACAAGCTGCAAGCAGCTTGGGAGAGACCCTACAAGATGGTAAAAAGGTAAGTGGTGATAACTACATGGTGGAACTGCTAGGCAGAAGGCATGGGCACAAATTGTATCATGTTAACATGATGAGACCTTGCCATGATAGGGAGGCCCTTGTGAAGGGTATTTGCAGTGGATTGCAGGAAGAGACTGGGGGAGATCTGGTGACTGATTCTCCTCAGTGAGGCTCGGACTGACACCACAGTGGAAGGGTTTGCAATGTCCCAGCAGCTATCTCCTACCCAAGTTCAAGAAATACAAGCAGTGTTACAGGAGTTTGGGGAAATGTTCACTGGGAAACCAGGTGGATACAGGACTCCAAAGGCCTATTAGGCAGGCCCCTTGTAGGGTGCCTGAGAGAGTCAAACAGACTCTGAGAGAAGTGATACAGGAGATGTTGGAACTAGGGGTGATTCAAGAGTGCAACAGTCCCTGGGCCTCCCCAGTGGTGCTGGTGCCAAAGAATGATGGCAGCACCAGGTTCTGTGTGGACTACAGGAAATTAAATAGTCAGACAGAGTCAGATCCTTACCCTATGTCTGGGACAGATGAGGCCCTAGAGCAGCTGGTTGGGGGCTAAGTATCTTACAACCATTGATCTTTCCAAGGGTTACTGACAGTTGCCCTTGACTCCCAGTGCTAGACAGAGGTCAGCCTTTGTGACTCCTTTTGGCTTGTATGTGTTCACAAAGATGCCCTTTTGTAGGAAAAATGCCCCAGCAACTTTCCAGAGGCTGGTAGATCATATCCTAGCAGGAGCAGGAGTGTTTGCCCTTGCTTACCTAGACGATATTGTCATCTACTACAGCCATTCCTGGCAAGAGCACCTTCAACATGTCAAGGAGGTGCTGAGCAGACTACAGAGGGCAGGGTTGACCATTAAGCCAAGCAAATGTCAGGTGGGTATGGCAGAGGTCTCCTACCTGGGACATAAAGTTGGGGATGGTAAGATCAGGCCAGAACCTGCCAAAGTAGAAGCCATTCAGACATGGCCTGCACCTGTTGCCAAAAAGCAGGTGAGGGCATTCTTAGGGACAGCAGGGTACTACAGAAAGTTCGTCCCCAGTTATAGTACCACAGCTGCTCCCCTCACAGACCTGACATGGTTAAACAGAGCCAGCCAGCAAAATGCCAAGTTGCTAAGATGGAGCCTAGGGTTGCAAGCATATATGTCAGTGCAGCATCACAGTGGGATTAGTAATGCCAATGCAGACGGGCTCTCAAGACAGGGAATGGGGTAAGGTATACTCAGATAGACCTAACCTTCTCAAGCAACATTTCTTAAGGGTCACTTGAAAAACTAGCTCGAGTTCTCGGGGGGGGGGGGTGTAAAGATAGGTGAATGCTGTCAGCCTAGCCAGATTGAATTTTGTACATAATTCTGTCATTTGTAAATATTAATGTAAGCCACATGCTTGTTCTCTTAAATGTGAAAAGACTGCATTGGATAGTGAACTGCAAAAATGTAACAGTGCACTCTGCTGTACGAAAGCTAAGTCAAGCATTTTATGACTGTCTTTGATGTCAAAATTTGGAGCCGATATGTCTAGAGGGAGGCATCCTGCCTACTGTTTTAAGACCAGAGTTAATTGCTAGAATTTGCATGTATAAATGTCCTTTATTGCTCTGGTTTCTGACCAGGTGTAAAGAATGTAAATGCAGTTTCTGTTAGCCTGGCAACACAAGAGAAGTGTGAAGAATGATGTCATGTGAAGCAGCTCTGTGTTATCAATTTAAAGAGAAAGAATCAGAGAGCTCAGAGCATTTTGTCTTGAGTACATCCAACATCACCAGCACTGCTTTGCCCTATATGCAAGTTATTTAAAACTGTGTTTTCTCTTAGTCTAATCTTCCTAATTCCTAGCTATTTCTAAGTGTTTTTCTGTGTTGACGTCAGAACTTTCCTGCGGTATTATTTTAAGTATTTCTCTGTGATCTCTGAACTCTTGACTAGCACTATGTAGTAAGAAGTACTGTCTGGTGGTTTTATTATTTATTAAATATTTTTAAACCTTTCAACTGTGGCTGTTTTGTGTAGTGATAATTTAAGCTCTAAGAGTACACTGCATTTATATAGTGATACTGTACCAAGTCACTCTAAGCCTGGATTGTTCAGTCACACTTAACAGTTGGACAACAATATTGCAAACTAATAATTGGACACCCTTTCAGAAGGGCCTTCAAGTAGCTGATAAATATTAGTGGGTGGTGGCAGCTTGTACTACCTTTTAGACTGGGCAGAAAAGGGGCAAAGTTGGAGAACCTGTCCCAACTTTCCCCAGGAGTGCCAGTGTGGTTGTATGAACTCTTAGCTCAAAGTGTGTGTGTGTGTGTGTGTGTGTGTGTGTGTGTGTGTGTGTGTGTGTGTGTGTGTGTGTGTGTGTGTGAGCTAATTGGGCAGGGACACAAAGCATTGGTTGGACAGAGAGGGTGCTGGAGGTTTTATCTTGCCCACTAGGCTGAGATCTGGACTCTATAGCTGTGCCAGTGGGGAGTTTACTGGGGACATGGAGAGAAAGGGAGAAACCAGCCCCAGACTGACTGTGATCTGTGTGTGCTCTTAAGGGAAACTGTACTTTACTGTGTGTGTATTTATTATCCTTTCCCTATATAGACGCCCCTCACCGATGTTAGTGGTGAGGATTGAGGCGCCTTGACTGCTAGGCCAGGGCACGGAGTCACACTATGCATCCTAGAATCCTTGGGTATTTCCTTGCTAGAGGTGGTTTCAGAAAAAAAAAACTGAAACTGAAGGAATAGGTCTTTGTAAAAGGTTATTTTTTCCTTAAGTAGGAATGCCATCATTTGTTTAGTGTCTAGCAAGCATCTTAGAAAACTGATTTTGTAAGAAGGAACAAGAGATGATTTTTTCTAGACTGAGCTGAAAAACCTAGGTTCTGAAATTTATTTCTGACAAACGGGAGATTTTTGACAGTTTTGAATACAGCCTGCAAAAAATAAGTCAGTCATCCAAGTAAGGAAATATGTGGATACCTTGTAACCTACAAAAAGCAATCACTGGTGCTAGACACTTTGTGAACATCCTTGGTGCTATGGACAAACAAAAGGGTAAAGAAGAGAACTGAAAATGTAATCAGAAACAGAAAATTTTAAAAAGCATTTAAGTATCTGTTAATGGGTATATGGTGGTATGCAACGTTTATATCTAAACTTACAAAGAAACGTAGAATAAATAGGGGTAAAGAGACTGCAGAGTCAGCATTTTGAACTTTGGAACTTTGATGTGGAGATTTAGGAAAAACAGGCCTCCAGGTTCCCTCATTTTTCAGTGACAAAGAAAATTCTTGAATCTTTACTTTTTGATCTTCTGATACAGATTCTACTACTTTCTGGGAAAGCATATTAGCAAAGATGAGAGGAAAAATGTGAGTTTGATTTTTGAGGATGGGAAGGAATTCCTAGGTTTCGGAGGGAAAATCCTAGTGCCATCTGAACCCATTCTGAATGATTTCTAGTATCAAAGAATCTGATGTAACCTGGTGGCACAGAGTGAAGGGGAGAGAAAGATTCCTTGTAAGATTTAAAGGATTGTTGGGGATGAGGTAGAAGGGTAGTAATGTCAGTCATTTTTCTTTAACTGAGACTGCTTCTAAGGCATCCCACTCCTTTTTCTTCTTAAAACTGCCCTACCATTTTTTTCCTGAAAGACTGTTATCCTTTCTTTTATTGTGACTGAAGGGTTTCCTCTGAAATGATCCAGGACTAGACAGGAAATTCCCGCTGCATTTTTGTATGGGAACTGAAAAATTTGCTTTACTCCTTTGCATAAGTTCAGTCTTTCATCAAATCTCTTGAGCACATCAGTAACTGAAATGTCAAACAAAACCTCTTTATCTAGGTGGGCATTGACAATTTCAGAATTGACATAGTCTAGTCAGCACGACCTGCCTTTGATGAATCCAAACTGAGAAGGTCCAGTGTTTGGAGGTTACTTAAGTCCTGATTGATTAGTTCCACGACAAATCTTTCCATGGCTTTGCATATGAGGCTGGTCAGACTTATGGATCTATAATTGCCTAGGTCTCATGCATAAGGTCCTCCATTATGCATGAGCATGACTGCAGCTGTTCTCCATTCGCTTGGTACAAAACCTGCAAGGAGACCGAAACTGAACAGTGTTGTTAGGGGTGTGGCTAAACTGTGCTTCATGCTTTTTAAGATGCATCGAGCGATATTGTCAGGACCCATCAATGCAGTATTTTTTGGCAGCACTTTTAGGACATGGTCTTGTGTGAATAATGGAGACAAGCCAGGTTGAAGTATATCTTGAAAGACAGATGGAGAGGCAAGAGGGGTAAAGTTACAGCTAAATTTATCAGCCAGTAGGTTCACTACATCTTCAGCCTCAGTGTAGGTAACATTGTTCACAATTAGCTCAGCGCATTGCTGTGTTATGTTTTGAGATTATGAAAATAACTAAACAAGGGCTCTAACATTCTGGGAAATGGTCTTCTTACTTTTGGTAAAAAAAATATTTTCCTTTTATTATAAAGCTTGTTGCTATTATGGTTCCACCATGTGGGTTTGTTTCTAGGGTTTGACCTGCGCTTGTTCCTACTGGATACAGCTACAACTATGCAGCTGTTTATATGCTAGTATAATGTGGTGGTGTACATTTCTGCATATTCAGTGGAATTAACGGGTTTGGTAGGAATTTGAAACTTGCCAATGTATTGCTTAGGAGTAGATAGGTAGTTTGTCAGAATTTCTAATGGAACCTTGGGTGGAAGAGATCCCTTTTTTCAGTTTTATTTCAAAGGAGATTGCTTTATGGTCAGACCTAACAAGAGATGAAGATACACAAGGGACGGTACAAGATGCTCCCATATTAGTAAGAACAAGATCCAAGATGTTATTCCCCCTAGTGAGTACTCCGACTAATTATTCCAGGGAGTTTGTATTGACAAAGTCCAGGAATCTGTGTGCTTATGCACTAGTGATGGTGCAGGTTTCCCAGTCTATAGCTGGATAGTTCAGATCACCTAGGAAAATGGTACTGGGTTTAATATTAAGTGCATAGTTTTCTTATGTCATAGAGGGAGTTCTATAGCTAGCTAACATATGGCATGGGGCCTTTCTGATGGTCATTTGAACATGACAAGAAGCTCTAGTGCATCACGCTGCTTTACCAGCCTTGATGCGAGTCTCTTCTAGATGAAGATTGAGACACCTCCATTTTTCCCCCTCCTGCGCAGCAGCTGGTCTAAACATGTAGAAGATGTTATAGCAACTCAAAACTGTGAAGTGACTTTTACCTAAAGTTCAAGGAGTCACAAAAAGTTAAAAGAAACTCATGAAAATGGTAGGATATCACTTTATAGTCCTTACTACATTTTGCATAGTTTAGTGATACAGAAAGTGAATATTTCCAGCAGTTTACAGTCTTTACTACATTTTGCATAGTTTAGTGAAACAGAAAGTGAATATTTCCAGCAGTTTATAGTCCTTACTACATTTTGCATAGTTTAGTGATACAGAAAGTGAATATTTCCAGCAGTTTACAGTCTTTACTACATTTTGCATAGTTTAGTGAAACAGAAAGTGAGTATTTCCAGCAGTTTACAGTCTTTACTACATTTTGCATAGTTTGGTGATACAGAAAGTGAATATTTCCAACAAACCAACCATTAAGTATTAACTTATTAAACTGCACACCTCAGTCACATTGCAACAATACAACTTAGCTTTTATTATAAATTAGGCACCCGTGTTCTGAATAGCACACAACCACTTCACATTTATACTCCACAAATCATAAGAGTGCCAATAAAGGCCAATTAATGGGTAATTCAGAACAAATACTTCATGACTGATTCATTAGTAAGTCCTTTTGGTTGC